>NW_026057586.1:41516626-41763283 GCF_023721935.1 Panthera uncia | reverse complement strand
AACATTTTACGCCTCCATGCTGGGCTCAGTAGTGAGGTCTTCCCCTGCACAGAACCAGTCTGCAAAGACTAGGAAAAGTGGCTGTTTTTGCAAATCTCCAGTTTTAAAATAAAGATCACAAGGTATACAACGAAACAGGAAGATATGGCCTATGCAAAGGAATAAAATAAATCTCTAGAAACTATCCTTGAAGAAACATATTCTTTAGACTTATTATACACATACTTTAGAACAATTGTCTTAAATATAAATGGAAGACTTCAACATGAAGAAGAATGAATGTGCAAACTTAAAGACAAGGAATTTGAAATTATCAAATTAGAGGAGCAAAAAGAACAAGAGTAATCCAAGCCTAAGTAATTTGTAGAATGCCATCAACTGGATCATAATACATATTATGGGAGTCCCAGAAGATAAAGCAAGAAAGGGAAGGAAAGCTTATTTGAGAAATAATAACCAAAACTTCCCAAATTTGAGGAAAGAAATGTATATTCAAATACAAGTAGCTCGATGACGTTTAAGTACGATACACTCAGAGACCTACACCAAGACACATAATAATCAAACTATCAAAACCAAATACACACTGTATCTTGGAAGTGGTACTACTAAATTGAGTCATCATATGTAAGAATTCCTCTCCAAATTTCTTAACAGAGGGGCACCTGGGTGGGTCGGTCAGTTGAGCATCTGACTTCAGTTCAGGTCATAATCTCACAGCTCGTGAGTTCAAGTCCCGCTTCAGGCTCTGTGCTGACAGCTCAGAGCCTGGAGCCTACTTCATATTCTGGGTCTCCCTCTCTCTCTCTCTGCCCTCTCTCGCTCATGCTGTCTCTCTCTGTCTCTCAAAAACAAATACACATTTTAAAAAAATGTTAAGGTTCTTAACAGAAACAATGATATATTTAAAGTGTTGGGAAAAATAACCCAAATTCTCCTCTAAGAATTCTGTATTTAACATAACTGTCCTTCAAAAATGTGGGATAAATGAAAACATTCCTAGATAAAAGCTGAGTTCACTCACTAGATCTGCCCTATAAGAGATGCTAGAGGGACTCTTTCAAAAAAGTACTTTCAAGAAAGTATACAAGGTGTAATTTAAAGCCATACAACAATATCAAAGCTTTCAGGTAAAGGAAATATATAGATAAATACAAAAATGGATAATAATTTTGGTTTGTAACTTAACTTTTGAGTTTCTTACGTGATTTAAAAGACAAAAGTAGGAAAAGAGCTACAAATTTGTCAACGAGTATGCGATATATAAAAATGTAATTCGTGATGTCAATAATATAAATGGTGGAGGCGGAACTGTAAAGTAGTAATGTCTTTACATGCAGTTAAAGTTTGTATGAGTTTAAAATAGATTATTATAACTTAAGATCCTTATACGTAATCTCCAAAGTAATGACAAAGAAAATATCTATAGATTATACACACAAGAAAATGAGAAAGGAACTAAAATGTCTCAGTACAAAAGAAAAACCTCAAGAAAACAAAACCAAAACACATCACTACAACAACTAACTGCATACAAAGGTAGTAAAGAAGAAAATGAGAGACAAAAAATGTAGGACATACAAAAAAACAATTAACAAAATGGAAAGAGTCCAACAGTTAATTTAGTGACTAGTTAACTACTTATTGTTAATCTAATCACTTAATTAAATTAACAATGTATCTTAAAAAAAATAACAGTGGTTCAAAGAAGAAATCATAATAGAAATTAGAAAATATTTTGAGATAAATTAAATTGAAAACACATAATACCAATACATTTGAGATTCAGCAAAAACAGTGCCAAGGGAGACATTTATAGTTGTAAATACTTATATTTAAAATGAAGAAGAATCTCAAATTAACAACCTAGCTTTCTACCTTAAGGAATTAAAAAGAGAAGAACAAACTTAAACCAAAGCTAGCAAAAGAAAGGAAATGATAAAATATTAGAGCAGAGAAAAACAAAAATGAGAAATAGAAAAAAAATAGAAAAACAAAGAAAATAAATGAAACAAAAATTTGGTCTTTCAAAAAATTGGCAAATATTTTTCTAGACTGACTAAGAGAAAAATGAGATTCAAATAACTGAAGTTAGAAATGAAAGAGGAGATACTATTACCAAATATACAGAAATGAAAAGGATTATAATGGATACTGTGAGCAACTGTGCACCAAACAATCAGATAACCTTATTACATGGACAAATTCCAAAAAACACACAACCTACCAAGACTGTCTAAATAAGAAATAGAAGTTCTGAATAGACCAATAACTAGTGAGGAGATAGAATTAGTATTCAAAAACTTTGATTCACAAAACAATTCAAGGACCAGATGGCTTCACTAGTGAATTCTACTAACATTTAGGAATAAATAGCATCAGTTCTACATAAATTCTTCCAAATTGTATCCCAAGCAATCTAGATTGAATCTAGATTCAATGCAATTCCTCATAAAATCCAAATGATGTTTTTTTGGCAAAATAGAAAAATCCATCCTAAAATTCATATGGAATCCTTTGAAAACCCAAATAACAAATACTTTCTTGAAGAAAAAGAACCAAGTTGGAAGTCTTATACTTTCTGATCTAAAAGTCACTACAAAGCTACAATAATCAAAAGTGAGGTGCTGAAATAAATAAAAACATGTAGATTAATGTAGATTAATGGAATATAATAGAGAGTCCATATGTAAATCCTCAAACGATTTTTGACAAGGGTGTCATAACCAGGACAGTCTTTTCAACAAATGGTATTGAAAAAATAATGGATATCTACACGTAAAAAAATGAAGTGGTACCTTTACCTTATACCATATATTAAAAAAAAAAAAAACTAATTCAAAGTGGATCATAGACCCAAACATAAGAACTAAAACTGTAAAACTCTTAGAAGAAAACATAGGGGGAAAACTTCATGACACTGGATTTGAATTTGGATTTGGTAATGATTTTTTTTTAGTGTGATATTGAAAGCCCATACAGGAACAGAAAAAACAGAAAACTTGGACTATATCAAAATTAAAAAATATCTGTGCATCAAAGAACACTATCAACAGAGTGAAAAAGCAACACATGGAGTAGGAGAAAATATTTGCAAACTGTATTTCTGGTAAGAAGTTAATATCTACAATATATAAAGAACTCCTACAACTCAACAACAACAAAACAAACCACTTGGTTTAAAAAATGGAAAGGGTCTTGAATAGATCTTTCTTCAAAGAAAATAAGAATAACAAACAAATAACCAATAAAGACATGACAGGATTTTCAATATCAATTATCATTAGGGCAATACAAACCAAACCACAGTGGAATATCTCTTTGCACATATTAGGAATGGCTATTATAAAAAATTAGAAAGTAACAATTGTTTTCAAGGGTATGGAAAAATTGGAACCCTTGCACACTGCTGGTGCAAATGTAAAATGGTGCAATTGCTGTGGAAAGCAATATGGCAGTTCCAAAAAAATTAAACATAAATTATTTTGCAATCCAGCAGTTCCACTTTTGGGGAAAGAACTGAAATGAAAGGAAGGAGTTGAACAGATACGTGTTCACCATGTCTATTGCATTATAATCAGAAACCAAAAGATGGAAGAAATCCAAATGACTATCAGTAGATAAACAGACCAACAAAAAGTGAATTACACACAATATTATTTAGTCTTAACAAGGAAGGAAATTCTGGCACATGCTACAACATGGATAAACGTTCAGATATTAGGCTAAGTTAAATACATCAGTCAAAAAAGACAAATACTGTATGATTTCGCATATATGAGGTACCTTTTAAAGTCGTCAAATTTATGGTGACAGAAACTAGAATGGTGGCTGCCAGGAGCTAGGAGGAGGGAAGAATGGGGTGTTATTATCTAATTAATGGTTACAGAGCTGTTTTACAAGATGCTAAGAGTTCCAGTGCACAGTAGTATGAATACACTTAATTCTATTGAACTAAAGTAGAATTTAACTGTATGCTTAACAGTTAAAAATAGTAGATTTTATGCTATGTATATTTTACCAAAATTAAAAAATACATAATAGAAACATGAAAAATAAAACGATTCCCAGATTTCTTAAAAAGTGAGAAGAATTCAACCAATTGTTCCGAATATGACCAAAAGTAACTTTTTAATTTATTATCTTTAAATGCAGAAAGTTATTTCGGCACTGTGCCCTAACATCCAGACATTTAAGCAAACCTAAATTAACTACTACATTGTTGTGTGAACTTGTATGTCAATCTACATGCGAGGAAGGGAGCTGGGGAAGTAGGGGTGGGGGGCAGAGACTGGATTTTTCACAAACGAACACTTTCATGGTAAGATTTTCAATAAATATTGGTTGAGGTTATGCATATTCAGAACGACTTTAAGTGATGTTTTATATATAAAATGTTTGATATTTCTGATTTAACTATAGATTCTCCCTCCCTGCCCCTCTCTCCCTGTCTCCCTACTTTCTTCTGCCTTTCTCTCTGACTGTAGTTCTTGCTGTTGCAGAGCAGGAAAACATATAGTGCATACCTATTGTCCAAAGTTAATATAATCTTGTGGTTTTAAATCTTATATATATAAAACATGAGTGTGAATAGAAGCACAATTATGAGATAAATAAGTTCAGTTGTTTCCTCTTTTAACAATAACCTCCCACTAGGAATGAGACCTGAATTTGATTTTAAATAAAAGTGGATGATAATGAAGTTTTATTTGCTATGTTACCCCCTAACTCTCATCTGTTATTAATGCAGAAATATGCCAGTTTTTCCTCGGTAGTAGTAACTACTAATGCAATTTTGAATGAGTATATGTGGTATACTAATATTGTAGATTATGACTTCCAGCAGGGAGTTTAATACTATGTTGCTTGTTCTCTTGCAGTGAATTATAAATGAAAATAGCTTCAAGAAAATTGAATCTAGATTAGAATTTCAGGCTCCAGATAATCCTTAGTTTCTCTTTTAATGCAGCATGTAGGGATATTCCTCCCTTCCACTTCTTTCCATTTCTTCTTTCTCTATCAAGGTTTATCCTTTTCTTTGCTGATATGTCCTTTTGTTTCTGAACTTAAATTCATGGACAAAAGAAATAGTTTTTTCACCTTCTTGCTCTGTGTATGTCATGCTTCTAAAGTTACTTACAACTCAAGCAGCATGAAGAAAAATGACATTTTTAGTGAGGAAGAAAAAAAGATTTCAGAGTAACTCCAAGATACCAATGCAAATTAAATGAAAATTGGAAGAGCTAGATTTTTTTTCACATGAATAGATATTTTCTTACAGAATAAATACAGGTTTGCTTGAGTGGAAAAAACACTGATTGGCAAAAGACAGGAGAAAGGCTGTCCTACTTTACATATAAATGAAAGTGATTTTTTAAAATGTGTATTGAAGTTATAGAAACAGTTTGAACTCTTAGAAAAAAAATGCCTATCCCCCCTAAAAAAATACCAACCCAATTAATGAATGTTTTTTTCTACTTATCTGTGGAAACATTTAAAAATTAAATTTAATCCTATCCTTTATGAAAAAGAAGGAAGTTCTAAATCAGAAATTAAAGTTTTACCTTTACAAAGAATAATATCTAAAACAAATAACAGTAATATGATTATTTTAATTTTTACACTATAAATTACATAAAAGTTAATATGCTAAAGAGATATTCCATTATAGCTTTCTGCATGAGAAAACTATTTTAAAATATTTAATATTTAATATCAATTAATATTAGCATCCTGAAAATACTATACATGTAGGCAAACATCAGTTGAATTTCTCACTTTTTAGGCTAATTAATCACAAGTAAGTATTTTATTTAAATAGTATAATTTAGATATCCAATCTTGACACTCATAGCCCATGTTTTAAGAAGATTGTTGAAATTTTTTTTATTGCTGAAAATAACTGAAAAATTTTTGAGTTTTAGAGTTGTTTTATTAATTTAGAGCTGCTTTATTAATTTAACCTTAAACATGCTTTTTTTATTTTTTAAAGTTTATTTATTTATTTTGAGAGAGAGCAAGAGAAGGGTAGGGATAGAGAGAGGGGGGAGAGAGAATCCCAAGCAGGCTCCACTCTGTCAGTACAGAGCCTGATGCGGGTCTAGAACTCACAAACCATGAGGTCATGACCTGAGCTGAAACCAAGAGTTGGATGCTTAACTGACTGAGTCACCCAAGCACCCTGAACATACTTTTAATCAGGAATCTATGCTTAGTCATGTTTATTTTAATTAAAAACTATCCCCAAGTGAAATGTTAGGAAGACCATGAGTTTCAAAGTTTCCAGAAGGAAAATATTTCTTGGGACTTTAAATTGAGTGTTACCATTTATAATGGCTACTGATGAATGATATAGGTATAAGCAGATATGTAGATGATAGATAAATAGAGATAAGGGAGGTAGAATGAGAGATACATATTTTTATTATGGGACCATCTTTCTGTCAAAACATAGCTATATGCTAGTCACTGGATCACTAATTATTCTCTTAGTATGTTTAATGTAATGATGTATTGGGAAAGGGAAATACTTATTTCCAGAAATAAGAAGATATCAATAAATTAAGTTAGCTGGATTATAGAGCAGTAATTGGTTATATGCACATGATTTCCAGTCAAAACAATGTTTTCCAAAGTCATTCATGTCAGCTGTTTTTTTTTTTTTTTCTCTTACCCCCTTCAGTGAGACTATGACATACATATTTATTACTACTAAATTGTTTTCTCTCAGCCTTTGGTATGTCTTTTCATTCCTTAGGGCATGTTTCACAGAGGAGATGTTTTTAACTGTTATATAGTTCAGTTTATCATTTTTCTTCCTCATGGGTTATGCTTTTGGTGTTGCATCTAAAAGCTTACTGAAATGAAGATCATGAAGATTTTCTCTTGTGTTTTTCGCCTAGGAGTTTTATAGGTATAGATTCCACATCAAGGCCTTTGACTTATTTTGAGTTCATTTTTATGGAAGATGTGAGATATTTTCCCCACTTACCTTTAATTTTATTTTATCTTGTCTATTCTCTTCCCTCCTATCCATTTTATTATTATTTTTTTTTTTTGCATATGAGTGTCCAATTGTACCAGTAGCACCATATATTAACAAAAGATAACTGTTTTACACTGGATAGATTCCCAACTTGTCAAAAATTAGTTGACTACCTTTGTGTGGGCCTATTTCTGGGCTGCTTATTCTATCTATTATATCTTATTCTAATTCCATATTGTTTGAGTACTGTAGCTTTATATTGAGTCTTCAAATTGGGTAATATGATTCCTCTGACTTTTTATTAGAAGGTTGTCTATTATAATACCTTTGCCTTTCCATATGAATTTTAGGATTAGCTTGTTGATATGAACACAAACTTCTTGCAATTTTCATTGGTATTGTGTTGAATCTGAAGACTAAATTTGAGATAATTGACATCTTAACAATATGGAGTCTTCCAATTTATATGTGCACTGCATATCCCTACTTATTTGTATATATATTTAAATTTCTTTCATCAGTATTTTGTAGTTTTCCACATTTGACCTTGTATCCTGCAACCATACTGAACTCATTTATTAGTTCAAAAAGGTGTTTGTTTTTCTTTTTGTTTTGTTTTCTTTACAATTTTCTACACAGGTAATTGTGTCATCTGTGATTAAGGGCAGTTTTATTTTTTTTTTTCTTTCAAATCTGTATGTATGTATTTTATTTCTTTTTTTTTTTTCTATTGTACTAGTTAGTACATCCAGCACTAGAAAAAATGAGAGAGGCCCCCTTGGCCATATATATATATATATATATATATATATATATATGGCATATATAAATCATCAGTTGGATACCCAACTGACTGAGCCACCCAGATGTCTCTCCTTTGCCCATTTTTAAATTGAGGAGTTTATTTTGTTTTGTTTGCTTTTGTTACCTGTGTTTTTTGTCATAGTCATTGCCAAGAGCAAAGTCATAAAGTTTTTACCCTATATTTTCTTCTAGGAGTTTTATACTTTCAGCTCCATAGGTTTATGAAAAGATGTTCAACATCATTAATCATTATGTAAATTCAAATTAAAGCTAATGAGATACAACCTCATAACTGTTAGGATAGCTATTATCAAAACGCAAGAGATAACAAGTGTTGGTGAGGATGTGGAGAAATTGGGATCCTTCCATACTGTCAGAATATAAGATGGTGGCGTCTCTATGGAAAACAGTATGGAGGTTCCTCAAAAAATTAAAAATAGAATTATTATATCATCTGCAAGCCCATTCCGCTTCTGGGTACTTATCCAAAAGAATTGAAATCAGTATCTCAAAGAAATATTTGCACTCCCATTTTTATTGAGGCATTTTCCATATCCTGGTTATTGTGAAAAATATCCATCAACAGATGAGTGGATAAAGGAAATGCAAAATATACATACACTGGAAGACTATTCTTAAAAACGAGGTAAATATCACCATATGTGAAAGAAATGGAAGAACCTGAAGATATTATGCTTAGTGAAATGAGCCCGTTGTAGAAGGATGAATACTTCATGATTCCACTTGTAAGAGGAATCTAAAATAGTTAAACTGATGGAAACAGAAAATAGATCAGTAGTTGCCAGAGGCTAGGGGGAGGGTGAAATGTGAGTTGCTGTTAAGCAGGTGTTAGGTTTCAGTTATACAAGATGAGTAAGTTCCTGAGATCTACTGTACATTGTGACTATATGTACTTTAAAAAGAACATAAAATGTATCCATTAAAAAAAATTCTTCTGCAATGAAAAGATAAAATAAAACCTTGTGTTAGCATGAGTAATTTAGATTATAAGGTAATATTTTAATATTCTTATACTTAAAAATCAACTGAATAGGTTTTTTTCTTCATTCATTCATTCATTCAGTATATTATGTATATACTATATGTCTGAAAGTTTTAGATACCAATCCCCAAGCTTAATTTCCCACCTCAGTCAAAAATTTAAAACTTATTATATATTTGTAAAATTCATATATGTACTGTTAACATTAATTAAAATCAAGGGTTGTCAGTATTTCTATCAACACATAACATATAAAAATGCTTATTCATGAAGAGTTAAGCTGTATCAATGTCTTATCAAGCCCTGATACTGTATAGATGTGATCTCACATTTTTCTATTTCTTATATATTTATTACACATAACAGGCATTAAATCATTTATTTTCATTAAGCACAAATGTATATAGATTTATGTATCAATTTGAAATTAATTTCTCACCTTTTTCTTACTCTGAATGTTTTATGTTTTTAAATTAATTGATAATCAAATGACATTATAAGACATATCTTTATATTTGTCCAAACACTTCTGAATAAATTTGTTGGGCTATTTATGACATCAGCATTTGTGTTTGTCATTCTCATAATTTTTGATCACATGTAGTTTGAATGTGATGCTTTAATCCAGTATAAGTAACAAGACTACTCTTAAAGCAAGGACACAATGTTTCATAAGAAAAGTAGAGGCCAAATAATAATGAATACTTAATAGCACTACATTTTAAAAGATCTTAGATACTATAACAGTGCTCAATTTACCTTGTCAACAACATCTGCTGCGTCTCTACAAATCATCGATATAAATTAAATACACATTCAGATTGTCCTTATGTTTAGAAGCCTTTTTTATTATGCAGATATGTGTATATATTTACCATTTTAATAGTTTTTAATAATATAGTTCTGTGGCATTAAGTACATTCACATTGTACATATTTAGAAGATTTTATAGTTAGTTTCATTTATAGTATCTAAATGCTGTCTAAAGTTAGATACATTTCCCTTCCTCATCAGATGTTTCTGGGTAATATAACCCAAATGTTACTGAGATAATGGCGCAGTATAACTTTTTTGCACTATTGTGTTGAATTATTGCACAAATTCTAATTATTTGCTCTACCTTAAAATACTTTTTTTATTGTGAGGACAAATGGATTTTCATTATACAGATTTTTCTAGAGGCATTATAAGAAAGCAGCAAACAATACTGATCTCCAGGCATTATACAATGCAGAAATTTCAGTTATGATTAATTGTATAAAGATTATGGAATAAGAAAAATTATGTTTGCAATAGAGGCCTAAATCAGATCCTTGATATTATGTTACAGTTTCTGAAACCATTTTGAATAAGGCAGAATTTCTTGTTAAAGACAGAGATTGAGCATCACAGAGCAAGAGTTAGTTTTGTTTTGTTTTTTAATACTACACATTTCAGATAAATAATGATGGTATCCTGGGATGCAGACAATCCATTTCACCCAAGGGGAAGACTCCCGAAAAGGTATAGAGAGGTTACAGAGACTTGCTCAGTTGCCATTTAGTTCAGATTATAGATACTTCTATGAGCAAAAAGCTTCTATCTCAAAAAGTTGGATAAACAACATTTTCAAAGATAGATCAACTATGGAATCACTCTTAAATTTCCAGTTTTTATGACTGTATTCTTTTAATATCTCCTGACTTTAAGGAGCGAAATTTGATTATTTAAAATATCTAGGGGCGCCTGGGTGGCTCAGCTGGTTAAGCGTCCGACTTCAGCTCAGGTCATGATCTCACAGTTCGTGATTTCAAGCCCTGCATCAGGCTCTGTGCTGACAGCTCAGAGCCTGGAGCCTGCTTCAAGATTCTGTGTCTCCCTCTCTCTCTGCCCCTCCCCTGCTCATGCTCTGTCTTTCTCTGTCTCAAAAATAAATAATAATAATAATAAAAAAACATTAAAATATCTAACGCAAGCGCCAACAAATCATTTAAAAGAATGTATCATCAGCTTCTCATCTCAAAGAAATGGACCAAAAACCATGGTTTCTACTAGTTTATCATCAATATGTTTTCTATTCCTTATCTCCTTTTTTAATAATTTTTTTAAAAATTCTTTTTAGTGTTTATTTATTTTTGAGAGAGAGACAGAGCATGAGTGGGGCAGGGGCAGAGAGAGAGAAGGAGACAGAATTTCAAGCAGGCTCCAGGCTCTGAGCTGTCAGCACAGAGCCTGACGCAGGACTTGAACTCACAAACGGTGAGATCCTGACCTGAGCCAAAGTCCGACGCCCAACCGCCTAACCGACTGAGCCACCCGCGCGCCCCTTCCTTATCTCCTTCTAAATTAACGGTTTTAGAGAGTAGGAGAGGTGGGGAGCACATCCATTTGAAGCCTTTACTAAGAGTCCTAAAGTTGCACTGATAATTCAGTAGTTTGAATATCAGGAACAGCATTGCAGAAAATACAATCTAGAAGACATGTTTTTCTATTCTTTTGAGCATTTTAGTCTTAGAAGTTTCAAACTTTGCTCCTTTTTCAAAGCTAGCCCATTTATGTCAGCAAAAATTCGCTGTCCACATCTGAGAAAACGATAGTATTATATGGAGTCCCCACAGCTTTCCTCTCTTCCCACCTTCAACTCTGCCTTTATTCACCTTTATATTTGTCACATTTGCTTTAAATTCAGAGGACTCTGTCCTTGGGTCCAAGGTTAATATCTCTTCTTGTTACCCCAACTCCTTTATTTTTCCTTGAATTCTTTTTAAATTCACATTAGGTCAGGGCTGGTGGCTCATTTTTTGTTTGTTTGTTTACTGTGTAGCATCCCCAGTGCCTATATCTGTATCTATACATATATGAGTACATGCTCCCTAAATATTTCCCTCTTTTTCTCCCCTTAATCTAGAAATTTTTAGGTTTTTTTTTTTTTTTTTACTCTTTATACAGTCTTAGTTTTTCCTCATTCTTCACTTTTCTGGTATCATCTCTCTTATCCTCCTTTTCTTGTTCCCTAGATTCTGCTAAAATGTTTAAGAAATTATCAATTACCTAATCTCCAAATCCAGTGACCTCTTCACATGCTCCTTGCTTTTTGTCTCTTCATGAAAAGTTACACAATTTTCTCTTTCTTTCTTTTTGATTTTGTGTAATACGTGACCTAAACAATGTATTTCTTTTCTGATTCTTTCCCTGACTCTGGTATTGTTCTTTCTCAGTATCCTCATTGACTATCATCCTGCCCTTTGTTAATCACATGCCTCCCAAAGAGCTCCCTTAAGCCTATTTTACCCCTTTTATGTATGTTTCTTGTGAATTCCCATCTACTCTCATAGCTTCAGTGTTTTCAAGATGGACACAAATTAACATCTGTTGTTCTGAGCCCTTGACTAGTTCGGTGTGTTTATCATTTCTTAATAATGCTCACACAACCTTCTATCAAGAGGTAGTGATGCCCACATTTTAAAATCAAGGATACATTAATGCTACATGGCTAAGGGATAACAGAGCTAAAAATCAAAGTCTATGTGTCTGACTGCAAACAGTTATGTTGATTCCAGGTAGCAGCTTATTATCTTTTTTTATATGCCTTTGCCTTTAAAGTGCATAAAATGTGAACTCTTTAGCTCTTAGGGAGGAGTCCATCAGATGGGATATCAATAATCTTGTGGGAAAGAAGTGTTTACAGGTGTTTTACTCTGTGACATAATGGGAAAGAGGCATAGAAATCAAGAGATACTTTCAGATGTGGAAGTTATCTTCTGAATGGCTTTCTATTAAAGACACGTGCAGAACTCTGAAAAATACCACACAGAGGTAAATGCATTGAGGGTCCCGGACAATTGTTTTACATTCAGCAATCATTCTTACAGAAATTTTCCCTGCATCCATTGTCACGTCAGAAATAACTTTAGGTTTTGAGTCAAAACTAGACTTATAAGGGCTGATGACAAGTCCTCATTGAATCACGAGAGCAAAAATATTGAGGTGTAAAACTGGGCATTTTCAGTAGAAAGTTCTGTTTAATTCCCTCTATTAAGTCATTCATTTGGTGGAAATAGCTGATGAGCTTTGTCAGTTACCAAATATATCAGAACATGTAGCAGAGTAAATCAAATGGGGATGGTTGAAAAAAATAAGTCATGCTCAAATACAGTGTTTCTCCAAACTGTTAATACTATTTGTAATTTGACTGTGAACATATCATATACTTGTATAAAATAAAATGTAATTACAACTTGAGATAAATATTTTTCTGTTCCTATTAAAGTGTCTTATCTATGTGTCCCATATTAATCAATACTGATAATGTGACTTGAGAGAAAACTGACAAATAATAGCAGGAAAAAAGATGAAGACAAAATGTTGTTGTTGTTATTATTAATGGCATCATTAGAGGAGGTTATTTCAAACATTCATTTTGAATCTATTGTGCTTACAAAATAGCTAATATGCTTGAAATGAGAAGAGGCAGTTCAGTGTAATGGAAAGCATATCAGAAATCAATCATCTAAATAATTGTTAAGTTTTCAGTATCACAAAACACCTGCAAATCTTACCTCTGAGCTACCTTGCTAAAATGCCAGTGTGTGAGTTTCCCCATCAAGTGCAGAAAGAAAAGGTGCAAGATTATTTTGGTCCTCACAGAAACCATGGCTTCACACATCTGACAACACTTTAATCAGGACACCAAAGCAAATGTGGAACTGTTTCCATTTTTAGTTTCACAACTCATTCGTTAGTGTTGCAAAAGAACAGAGTGTTATATAATAACCATTCGATGTTTATTTTAGGTGTGCATTATTCTCTATGTGGAAGTTACCTGATGCAAAAACTTAATTATTCTTTATACTACCATATGGTTAGTGGTGCCTCAGTGGAAACTTCCTACAATCTGGCTTGAACTCAAATATAATGTTTCAAAAAGTTTCCTGTAGTTCAGCATCTAGAGATGTTTTACATGTTTAATGTTAATGTTTAAATGTTTGACACCTACATATCTAATAAATTCAGGAACACAATCTAAATTCAGTGTAAAGTTAAAAAAAGATAATTTTTCTTCTCAGGTTGCTTTTAGGTCTTGACATAAAGATATAGAATAGCCAAATATTCGGCCAGATGCCTTAGAAAGCTAAGAAAGGTGTGAATTCCAAATGGCAGTCGACACCTCTTTCTCCTACTGTTAACATCCATTACAAATCCTCTTAATGTTACCATATCTATCTTCTCATCTGTCTGTGAACTAAACCTCATTTACTGCATTTTAAATAAAAATTGTATCTATTTACTGTGTAAAACGTGATGTTTTGACATATATCCATAGTTAAATGATTACTACAGTCAAGGCAATTAATTATCCATAGTTAACATTATTTTGTGTATAGTGAGAGCACCTGAGATTTACTCTGAGAAATTTTCTAGTGTACAATACAGTATCATTAACTATAGTCACAAGTCTGTACCTTAGATCTCTAAAACTTACTCATTTTGCGTAACTGCAATTTTGTACCCTTTGACCAACATCTCCCGTTTCCCCCACCTCTTTACCCCCTTATGTAACTGCCATTCTATTCTCTGCTTCTATGAATATGTTTTTAGGTTTCACATATAAATGAGATCATGAAATATTTTTCTTTCTGTACTTGCTGATTTCATTTAGCACAATGTCCTCCAAGTTCTTCCGTGTTGTCACAAATGGTAGGATCACATTCTTATTTAAGGCTGAATAATATTCCATTGCATATATATACAGCATAATTCTTTTAGCCATTCATCCACTGATGGACACTTTGGCTGTTACCATTTCTTGGCTATTGTGAGTAATGCTGCAATGAACATAGGAGCATATATATTTCTTTAGATACTAATTTCAATTCCTTTGGATATATGCTCAGAAGGGGGACTGTTGGATCATGTAATAGTTCTATTTTTAATTTTTGAAGATCTTTCATGCTGTATTCCATAATGGCTATATCTATTTACATTTCCACCAATAGTGCACAAGGGTTCCCTTTTCTCCACATCCTCATTAACATTTGTTATCATTTGCTTTTGTGATAATAGGTATCATACTAACAAGTGTGAGGTGCTTTCTCCTTGTGCTTTTGATTTGCATTTATGTAATAATTAGTGATATTGAGAACCTTTGATATTGAGAACATTCTTCTAATCTTCTCTTCTTATAATATCACCTAGCATATGAAATTAGAGCTCACCCATGTGACCTCACGTTACTTTAATTACCTCTTTATAGTCCTTTCTTCGAATACAGTCACATTCTGGGGGTACTGGGGATTATGAAATTTCATGAGACACAATTCAGCTCATCATACCCCAGATGACCTGTATTCTGTGGTAACATTTGGATGATTCTTTCTAGGCCTTCTGGAGAATAAGTAACACTTTGTAACCAGTGGTTAAAGAACCCAGCATAAAGGTTTGTGACTTGCTGGAGTCTGATCCCTAAGAAGTCATCTTAGAAAAATTTTAATTTTGAGAAAGAAGAAATAAAGGTGAGAGGAAACTAACACTAGTTGGGAACCTAAAATTTAATGTGATAGTTTCTTGACATTTTTCAAATACAGTTACCGGTATTTTATAACAAATGGTTTAATTCATATAGGTGCAGAGAAGAGGCTGTTTTAGTTTTCTATTGCTGCATAAAAAGTTACTACAAACTTAGCTTGTAACAATATGCACTTATTATCTCACAATTTCTTTGGGTTAAGAGTATGGACATGGCTTAGATGGATCCTCTACTCAGACTCTCATGAGGCTACATTCAAGGTATCAGGAAGGCGAGGGTTTCATTTCAAGCTTATTCAGATTGTTGGCAGAATGTACTCATAGTTCCATGTACTTATAGGACTAAAGGCCCAACTTTTAGAGGCCAGCCGTCTCCACAGGAAGTTCAAACCACTGTTTTTTGTTTTCTTGCAGGCCATCAGGAGAGCATCTTTTGAAGGGCTCACCTAATTAGGTCAGGCCCATCTACAGTAATCTCCCCTTTGATCGACTCAAACTCAAATGATTAGGAGTCCAATATAGGAGTGAACTTTCATCATAGTAATTGGGACCAGCTATACTCAAGTATAGGGATTGCATAGGCTATGCACAAATAGGAACAAGATCTTAATTTGCTTACAATAGGGATCAAGTTGAATTATTTTTTGTCTTAGAGCATGAGAATTTTCTTTTCCATTGCCAAAATATTCAACTTGAAAGTTAATTATGAAGAAACTTTATAATTTTTTCTTTTAAGTTATGAATTACCTAGTCTCAGTTAAAAGAACTATGAAATTCAAGAAGCAAGAGAGGGGAAAAAAAAATGATGAGCAATGCCTATTTGCTTAGCCTAAAAGATCATTTGGGGTGTATTTACATTGTACCATTATTTATATATAAGGTGCTATACGTGGGAAATGTAATATTGACACTTTACTTCTAACTTGTAAAGTGAATTACTCCTCTTGCTAAGGGTGAACAATTTTACACAGTAAAATCGGGTAGATGCCTAAAACCAGCAACTTTTGATTACAACATAGTATATTGATTGTATCTTAAAATTAGATTTCCATTTAACTTGAAATTCACTTTTGAAGCTAGATGTGTTAATTGAATAAATTAAGCTTTTTCCTTCTCTGGGTTACATAGTCAAGTTTTGCTTTTGATGCTTCACATTTCCATTTTGTGACTCTGTAATATTTCTTAAATTCTTCTTCATAGGGTCCTTGTGATATTTCTTATATAAGCCTCAGTTTTTTCCAAAATATTAGACTACATTAAAATAAGAGGAGATTGGGGCGCCTGGGTGGCTCTGTCGGTTAAGCAGCCGACTTCGGCTCAGGTCATGATCTTGCGGTCTGTGCGTTTGAGCCCCGCGTCGGGCTCTGTGCTGACAGCTCAGAGCCTGGAGCCTGTTTCAGACTCTGTGTCTCCCTCTCTCTGACCCTCCCCCGTTCATGCTCTGTCTCTCTCTGTCTCAAAAATAAATAAACGTTAAAAAAAATTTAAAAAAAAAAGAGGAGATTTTATTTGAAGTAAAAATTCAGAAGGTAGTGGAAGTATTCTCAGAAATGAATTCCTTAAGTTACTCAAAAAGTGGCCTCTTATTTGACATGTCTCTGGAGGCAAGGGAAATAAAAGCAAAAATGTACTATTGGAACCACATCAAGATAAAAAGCTACTGCACAGCGAAGGAAAAATCAACAAAACTAAAAGGCAACCGATGGAATGGGAAAAGATATTTGCAAATGACATATCGGAGAAAGCGTTAGTATCCAAAATCTATTAAAGAACTTGTCAAACTCAACAACCAAAAAACAAATAATCCAGTGAAGAAATGGCAGAAGACCTGAATAGACGCTTTTCCAAAGAAGACATCCAGATGGCTAACAGACACATGCAAAAATAATCAACATCACTCATCATCAGGGAAATACAAATCAAAACCACAATGAGATACCGCCTCACACCCGTCAGAATGGCTAACATTAACAACTCAGGCAACAACAGATGTTGGCGACGAAGCAGAAGAAGGAAACCCTTTTGCACTGTTGTTGGGAGTTCAAATTGGTGCAACCACACTAGAAAACAGTATGGAGGTTTCTCAAAAAATTAAAAATAGAACTACCCTATGACCTAGCAATTGTACTAGTAGGTATTTAGCCAAAGAATACAAAAATGCTGATTTGAAGGGGCACATGTTGATAGCAGCGGTATCAACAATAGCCAAATTATGGAAAGAGTCCAAATGTCCATCGACTGATGAATAAATAAAGAAGATGTGGTATATATATACAATGGAATACTACTTGGCAGTGAAAACAAATGAAATCTTGCCATTTGCAACAACATGGATGGAACTAGAGTGTATTATGCTAAGCGAAATAAGTCAGGAAGACGGATATCATATGATTTCACCTATACATGGAATTTGAGAAACTCAACAGATGAACATAGGGAAAGGTAAGGAAAAATAAGATAAAAATAGAGAGGGAGGCAAACCATAAGAGACTCTTAAATACAGAGAAGAAACTGAGGGTTGGTGGAGGGGAGGTGGGTCATGGGGGAGGGTTAAATGGGTGATGGGCACTAAAAAAGGGCACTTTTTGGGATGACCACTGGGTGTCACATGTAAGAGATGAATCACTGGGGTCTACTCCTGAAGCCAAGACTACACTCTATGTTAACTAACTTGAATTTAATTTAAAAAAAAAAATGGTCTCTGGCCCTCTGTCCAAGAGCCTGAAGAGAGTTAAAACAATTTAAGAGGAGGTCAGAGGAACTCTCAGTACAGTCTGCCATTGTTTCTCTTTCTCTTGCCTAATACTGTTTCTTTTCTGAATTTGTGTGTATCAACAAATCTTTTGATCAGTGAAATTTAATATGTATTTGTTGAGTTTTTGCCAGAGTACTTTGCATATGGCAAATACTTAATAAACATTTATTTAATTCAATTGAGTTTTCTTCTTCAGTTTCATGTTTTTAATTTTGATTGTGATTGATATCAAAAAGTAGAATGTCTGGGCAGGAGAAAGAAAATGTAGATAGAATAATACAAATCTATGTCTATTGTAAAATGAAAAAAAAAACCTGTTGTGAGAAAAGTGATTTTCATAGTTTCTCTCTAACTTGGCAAAATGTTTCTGCTACCAAATCATCACCTTACATTTGCCTGCATTTCATACTTTTATTAGTTTTCTTTTCAATATAGCTGTTCTCCCTGAATATTATTTGTTTCTGTAATTTGTCGAATGTATATATTTTCCTGCTCTATATGTGCATATCCATTATATAGAATTTTTTATAATGGAGAAGACTTCTCTGAGGCAATAGATTCTTTAAAGGGTTATTACCGTAATTATTTTTCCTTTAATCTCTCCACTGGAAGATTTCTTTTAATTTGTTTTATTAATTTCCTTTCTTAAAATACCACCATAATGGACAAATTCAGTAAGAGTAACACTAAGAGTCAAGTGACAGTTGTTGCCTGAAAAGATAGGAGAACTCTGGCAAAATATGTTCTTTTTTTTCTTTGTTTTTAAAGACCTTCTTATTTTGCTGTATCTTTCAATGCACAACATAGCTATCATTATCACTGTTACACCAAGGAACTGTGGCATGCACACTATTTTAGCATAAAACAACACTTACTCTCCTTTTCCAAGCTTAACTCCATTGCTATTTCTGAGACAGTAAAATATACAGATGAGTATGCAATATGCACATTTAATATTTAAATATGCCTTTAATATGGATAATGTATAATCCAATTTTCTCCTTTTTTCTCCACCGAAACAAAAATGCAACTTATATCATCTTACTTATGATCATCCAATTCTGATGTTTAAGTTTGCATGTCTTCTTTAATAAATGGTAAATTCTATAGAATATAAAATTATGATTATAATTCTAATCTAGAGACAATTTTAAATAGACAAAATTTAAAAATATTTATATTAACAATATATGCATGTATCTATGAATTCGCACAGAGCACACATTGTTATTAGACGGGCAACAGCTAGTTCCCCTAGTAACTTGCTTTCCCTGTCTCTTTTTAGCTGTGATGGGTCAACCTAATGCTCTTTTTCATCATGTCAATGTTACATAATCTATTGCACATCCAGTTTATGTCTTTGTAATGACATGCTAACCTAAGACGAAGAAACCAAAATGAATGATAACTGTCTGCCTTGGAAATCATGCCCTCTTATTTTATATGCTTTTTATATGCTTATCTTTATCAAAATTTCATATGGATATAGATATTGATGTGTGTATATATATATTACTGGTGTCTATCACCTTAATAGTATTCATAATCATCCATTAAACGTATAGACAACTGTGCCGTTTGAGATGGGAGAGATCCATTTTTTGCAATTAATTTTTCTACAAAAGCTGTACAATGCTAACAGAATTGTGAATCACCAATTTAGTAGTAGTCATTCAGGCTAACGCACAATTTGCCTATTGATTGCTAGAAGTTTTAATAATTTCCTAGCCTCTTGAGCCTCTTCTACATTACTAACACTATTCATTACCTCTCAGTAAAGATATTTCATGGGGTGGAATTTTTAACTCAAACAAAGCCATCCTGATTGTGAATAGAAGTAGGTTCCCCCTCCCCCCCAAAACTCTTTGAAATCATAAAAGTAGAAATGAAATGTGCCTTGTAAAATTGAATGAATTGTCAATTGACCAGTAATTCTTGTGCTGCTTTCCACAGGGCCAAATGAAAAATTCTATAAAGGAGAAGAGGGGGAAAACGCCATAAAATTGCTGTGGATTCTTTCACTGGATAGGGAAAAAAAAGTGTCACAGACAAAGAAAAGGGACTTTGGGCTTGAAATATAATGAAAGTGATTTTTCTGAACAGACGAAGCAGATGGCATTTACAAAAGCAACTAAACTTTGTGAATAGTATAGAGTTTTCTTTGGTTCTCTTCAGAGGACATAACACTTGAGAAAGTAATGGGTCTGAAAGTTGATTACCAGGCCTTCACCCCTGTGGAACCAGCTCAAATTTAACCCTTGCTACTTCTAACTAACTGAATTGAGTCAATAACAGTTATTTCTAGTGAGAATAATACGGCATACATTCGGGGAATGTATTACATATGCTTATCACTTCAGTTACTGTTTTTACAAACCTCAAATGCTACATCTAAGAAAAGACAAATAATGGGGCGCCTGGGTGGCTCAGTCGGTTAAGCGTCCGACTTCAGCTCAGGTCATGATCTCGCGGTCCGTGAGTTCGAGCCCCGCGTCGGGCTCTGGGCTGATGGCTCAGAGCCTGGAGCCTGTTTCAGATTCTGTGTCTCCCTCTCTCTGACCCTCCCCCGTTCATGCTCTGTCTCTCTCTTTCTCAAAAATAAATAAACGTTAAAAAAAAATTAAAAAAAAAAAAAAGAAAAGACAAATAATAAATCAAGATAAAAATTGAAAAGCTTTGAAACTCTCTAAAATTGAACAATCCTTCCAGTATGTAAATGTTGTTTTTGAAGTTCCATTAACAGTGTCCGGCATAAAGCAGGTGATTGGTAAATGTACGTTCTCTTTACCATTTTTGAAAAATGTCAGACTAAAGTGAATATCACTTATTGGGAATGGCAATGAATTTGTGTCAGTATCCCTCAGGCATAAATGCAATATTATTTTAATATATGTAGCATTAGGTATATGAAACTCCTAGTTCAGATGAAGACAAAACACTAAGGATATACATAAAACTTACATGTTGGTCATATAAAGAGTCTTGGATTTACTGAATTTTAGAGCTGTGTGTTCTATTACATACCTTTTACCCTGTATTTTAGAGATGATTAGTTTGAGGCTCTGTCATGTGATTTATGTGTCACAGCTAATAACTATGATAGCTTAGAATAACAACCAATTTATAATGCCTGAAATATAGACACTCAAGTTTTTTTTTTCTCCTTCCTTGATATTTTCTTCTAATGAACTTAATTCTATTTCCATGGTTGTATTTCCTATCTAAGTGATGGTGATCCCAAATTTTTATGTCCTGATCAGGTATCTCATCTTCCATTTAGAATTATATATGTTCAAACTACCTGCTATCAATTAATAACAAACTCCTTAAAGTCACCATGTTCTAAATAAAACTTCCTCCTTATAACTTCCTCTTATAGTTCAGCTTATGTGATATCTCTAATTCACGCAGTTTCCAAGATAGAACAGTGGATGTCATCCTTGATGATGCCCTTCCCTTTACCCTCATATGCAGTTGATCATATTTTCTGAAAATATCTATCGTATCCTACCATCCCGGTTACTACTAGCCTACTCTGTACCCCTTTCTTCCAACATTGCTTGAAGAATATACTCTGAGTCCATTCTACAACCACAGAGACTTGTTTTTTCTATTTCCACAAATCTCTCATCTCAAAAATCACATTTTGAACTTGGTGTTTTCCTTGCCTGAATCTTCCTTCCACTATATATAAACTCCAGTAACCAGGCTAATTTGAGAAATCCCACATATACCAGACAAAATTCAATTTCTTGATCAATCTTTGTCTACCTGAACTAGATGTTCTTCCATGAACTTCTATATTTGTCCTTTTTTAAAATGGCATTTGGCAAACTGTTCAGATTTTGTCTCTTATGATCATCTCCACCAATCTGGACTAATCTGTGGAAAGTCATGAATTATGTCTTTCTTACTTTCTGTTATATCTCTAAAGTCTATTCCAAGACCAGAATATTAATCTTTCAATAAATAGTTATGACATAAGTATATAAACAATTGAATGAGTTAATGAATGTCAGGGGAAATCCTGCAAAATCAAGGTAAAAATAAAAATTAGAAAGTCCTTTTACTAAATAGTTCACACTTTTATGTGGTCCATTTAAAAATTAAACATGATCAACTGTTTGTTGCCTAATTTTAAAATAATGTATTCCCTAATACAACTTTTTCCCTTGTATATCATGAGTGAAGTTGGGCGAGATAATCCAGTCTTTAAAAATTGGGTCATCACACACTAAAATTTCCCCCAAGGGGAAAAAACTAACAAATTCTATATGTAATAGTCATCATTTACTTTCAGTAATGATGCATGTATGATTAATTTTAAATAGCTTTAAGTTTATTTATGAGCACTTAATCCATTTTATCATTGATCTTTCCAATTTTGTTTTTAGTAACAATCAATTTTAAGTATGAATATAACAAAACATAAAATGTCATGTGAATTTTTTATACTGAACTTAGATTTGGTTACATTCTGGGAAGACAAGTCACGTTTTCTGATTTCTCATTCTTTTTTCATCTGGGATTACTCAGAATCAGACCCTGAGATGATTAATATGTTTATTTGTGTAAGTAGTCTATTTAAGAGATTATTCCAGTTAATAATGGCAAGGAAGGAAAGAAGTGAGACAGGAAAAGGAGAGAAAAATAACATAAAACTCGGAGGTCTCCCGCCAGAGAGGCATTAGAGCAAGGTACTTTTATAGCAGCTTCCATGAGTCTTTCCTTTAGGGTGGGGTCAGTGGTTAATGCCACCTGAGAGGTAGAGAGAAAACACAGTTAAATAAAGAAATGTGGTATTGAAAATGGGAGGTCAGATTAACACACACTAAAATGTAAAAAAAACAAGGGGAATGGACATTTGCCACATTCATCATACACTACTTCCAGATAATATAAACTAAAGCACAAAAATACAGTCCTAGACCACACAAATTGAAAAGTATTAATAGCAGTATCAACTATTTTACCAGACTTCCACTTCAGGCTATGACAGAGATCTGCGACTGGATTTACTTTCCTTCTGTAAACTAAGACCCTGCACAAAATATATAAAACAATTGTTTTCAGACATTGCACACCAGACCTAGCAGGACTATGTTCTCTGAAAGAAGGGAAACAATAGAGATGAACCCCAAAGTAGTACAGGACTCAGTGCAGAAAGATTCTAAGTATTATCATGGTGTTTTAGAATTGAAAAAATTAGAGTTTAGGGACACTGAGGTGGCTTGAATTTGCAGGACAAATCTCCAGAGAGTTGGAAGCTACATTGAGAAATCTGAAATGATTTCCTTTGTTTTATGAAGCCAGAATACCCTGATACCAATACTAGACAAATGTATTATAAGAAAATGAATCTAGGAGCACCTGGGTGGCTCAGTCAGTTAAGCATCTGGCTTCGGCTCAGGTCATGATCTCACGGTTCATGAGTTCGAGCCCTGCATCAGGCTCTGTGCTGACAGCTCAGAGCCTGGATCCTGCTTCGGATTCTGTGTCTCCCTCTCTCTCTGCCCCTCTCCTACTCATGCTCTGTCTCTCTTTCTCTGTCTCACAAAAATAAATAAAATGTTAAAAAAAATTAAAATCTACAGACCAATAATCCTCATGAACATAGATGCAAAAAACCTCCATAAAACTTCAGCAAATAGAATCAAGCACTATATAAAAAACACAAAACATGCTGACTGAATTTTAAAATCTTTAAGTTTATCTAGAAAAGCATTTAATCCATTTTACCTATCATTTATCTTTCTATTTTTATTTATTTATTTATTTTACTAAGGAGCAATTACCATTGGTGCAGCTTAGCTTTTTTACAGGAATGTAGGGTTAGTATAATCCTGAAAATAAAAAATGTGAGTATTAACAAGAACAATCCTCTCAATATCCCTGTTAGTAGAACAAAGAACAAACAAATGATCATCTCAATAAATAGCTCTACCTCTGAACCATTTGCCCTGGGATTCAGTTACCATTTGTCATGTTTTCTCAACTGTCAGTTACTGAAGTATAGCTTTTGTTGTGCGGAGATCTGAGAAAATGCTTGGTGGTGAAGAGAGGTTCTCATATTTTCTGAAAACAGGTAGACACTTTTAACCTAGTGTCTGAGTCACTTTGGGCTGCTATAACAGAATACCATAGACTGGGCAGCTTATAAACAACGCAGATTTATTTCCTACAGTTCTAGAGGCTGGAAATGCAATATCAAAGTGCCAGCATGGTCAGGTTTGCATCTCAGGGTTTGCAGATGGCCATCTTGCTGAGTCTTCACATACTGGAAGGGGCAGGGGAGTTCTGTAGGGTCTCTTTCCTAAGGGCACCAATCCAACTAGTCACCTCCCAAAGGCTCCGCCTACTAATACCTTCGCAGGGGGTTAGGATTTCAACATATGAATTCTGGAGGGACATAAACATTTAGTCCATTGATACCACAGTGTACAAACAGTTGGAGAAACCCTGCTGAAGAGAAAGTTGAGGCCTGTGCTTGATGGTCATAACTATTGATATCTGAAGCTCTCTTTAGATAAAAGGTAAATACCAGTTGAGAGTAGAAGTAGCTTGTCTTCCCTTCCAAGATCACTACTAGGGGACTCTGTCTTTTGTTTGCTCTTCAACACACCTCATTCATCTCCACCCAGTAGTGCCCACCGATGGGGGAATGTGATCTCTCTTGTTGCCATGGGAATGATTTTACCTGAGAAACTTGGGTTCACAGATGAGTCTTTTTAGCTCGAACTTTTACTCCTTTTCTACCAACTTTCTGTCATGCTAAATGAGGTGCTTGGCATCCATGAACATTAGCCCCATCTCCCAGCAGTTATAAGGAGACAGAACAGAAATGACAAAAGGTCACAAATCGTTAAAAATAATGTTGGGTGTCACAGCGCTCATTGCTTTGAAATACCAAAGCCTTTACATTTTTCAAAAGCCAGTTTAATGATTTGTCCCATTTTAGGAAGCAAAAACATCTAATTAAAAGGACTTGGCAAAGATAAACTCTCATCTGCATATAAACTGCTGTGTGACATGGAATGATCTTGTTGCCTTGAGCTCTCATTAATCTGTGTTACTCAAACTCACTACGTACAGACACAATAAATAGTTTTAGTTTTGAAGAAGTGCAGAAGCTTCATAACCCCGAAGGCTCTTATCCACCACTAGAGTTTAGTTTTAAGGTGTTAAACTAAAATGATTTCTTAGAATAAATCTTACTTGGTCATCGTGGAGTTTCTCAACCTCAGCATTACTGCCATCCTGGGCTAGACTGTAGTCCAAGTGGGAGGCTGTTCTGTTCATTGTAGGATGTTTAGCAATATTATTGGCTTCTGCCAAGTGTAAGACAACAGCAAAGCCCCAGTTATAGCAATTAAATGTGTCTTGGGATGCTGACTCCTTTTGTGTTAAACAAGTACATTTTAGGGTAGAATTTCAATTCGTCTGTTCATTTATTTTTAGTAGTTACTATAGGGCCTAAAATATTTATCTTAAGTTATCACTATTAAGTTCAAGGCAATATTAGTATAACTCTGATAAAACAAAACAACTTTTCTCCAATGCAGCTCCACCCCTTGGCAATATATGTCGTATGTCATAAATTAGATATATAATATAAACATTTAAATATAGATAAATACAGTATTATGGCTAGTAATTCACAAAATCTTATGAATTTAAAGGAATCCAGAGGAGGAAAGAGAAAAAATACAGGCTTTCCGTTTACACAAATAGGTATTATTTCGGAGGTTATTCATTTCTTTCAGCGGTTGTCATTTAGCACCTTTCCTATTTACCTCTCTAGTATTTCTGGTTAGATAGGTCTTCTTGCAATGAATGCTTTCTGCTTATTTTTTTTTCTGGAGGATGCCTTTATTTTGTCATCATTTTAAAATATTGTGTTGCTTTTTATTAAACTCTTGATTGACTGGTTTTTCTGTCAGTACATTTTCCTTTACTTTTGTTTAATATTTTTTTCTTTACATTCTTTAGTTTGGGTGGTTTCTATTGACCAATTTCAAATTCACTAATTCCTTCTTCTTCCATGTCATATCTGCAGTTGACCCTAGGTAATACATTTTGTATTTTGTTATTTTCAAGCACAGAATTTCCATATACACATTTTAATAATTTCCATATCGTTATTGAGATTCTTTAATTGTAGGCATTGTGATAATATTTCTCTTTTTTGTTTACATTTACTTTTCTTTAATTGACTTCTTTGATATCGCTGTTAAAAAAAACATGGCGTGCACTCAAGTATTAATGAATTCTTGTTTCATAATTATGGGCCACACTTTTCTGAGGTTTTTTGTTTGTTTGTTTTGGCTTCGTTTTGATTTGTAATCTTTGTTCAATACAAATATTTTTTTCAGATCATAATGACTTATTTTTCCTGACTATTCTAGACTTATTCTGTGCAATCTCTCTATCTTC
Source organism: Panthera uncia (assembly GCF_023721935.1). Taxonomy (NCBI): domain Eukaryota; kingdom Metazoa; phylum Chordata; class Mammalia; order Carnivora; family Felidae; genus Panthera; species Panthera uncia. The sequence goes on along the minus strand of NW_026057586.1, from coordinate 41,736,799 downwards.
TTGGATGTGCGGTAGCTGATATGTCTATTCAGATTTGTTTTTCTCATTCATATTCTTATTTTTTATCCTCTTTTCATAGGGAATGCCCCCATATACAAATCATTTTGTGATCAGCCAATAATTTGGACATAGGTTATGTTCCAAGACTTGATCCTATATAGCTTTCACTGTTTGCATATGGATCTGTGTGGGACAAGGCTGCAATTTCTCAAGTCAACCTGAGATTTTCCTTTTTTCCTGGGGTCTCTTTTGTGTCTCCTGTGAATGTGTGGATGGTTTTTCAGTCATCCAGGGAGATTTGGAGAGTATATCTTTCTTATATACAGGTTCTCATCACTTAATTTCTAGCTGATCTGCATGTGTGTCAACTTAGCCTAAGTCAATGGATCTAGGGGTTTTCTCTGTTCATTTCTTTATGAACTTGCTAATTATAATTAGGTAGACACCGCCACCAAGCATAAGCGTGCATTCTCCTCTCCAAATCAATCCCATTCATGTTGGCAGCAGGGAACTGGTTTTATCAGACCAACCATACACTGGTTAAATGACTGTGCCAAGTGAGAATGGGATTAGGAAGTATCCCCTGGCAAGAAGGCCTCAGAAAGCAGCAGCTCTTTAATAAACACCTCTCAAGTGTTGGCGAGGATGGAGGCCTGAAACTCTGCTGGTGGTAATGTAAAATTGGACAATAATATTGGAAGTGAATGGGAACAGGAACCAGGGAATCATTTGAGGTGCTGAAAATGATTTATATCTAGATGGCAGTTGTGGTTACATGAGCATATGCATTTGTTAAAACTGCTTGAAAAAATCTTTTTAGGTAAAATCATTTGACTTTATTTAAATTAAAACAGAAAAAAATGATTTCAAATCAGAATCTTTCTTGAAGAGTTTTTCTAAGATGTTCTTTCTCAGGGTGAAGTTCTTCCCTTCTACCCTTATTTTCCTGAGTTTTTAAATCATAAATGAACTTGAATTTTATGAAATTATTTTATTCTGGCTTTTCCTGAAATTGTTTCATCTACTAATGTGCAAAATTATATATGAAGATTTTCTAAAATTTCTAGATATAAGTAATTGCAAATTTAGAGTGAAGTTGTAAGGATACTGAAGAGAACCTTATATAGCCATTACCCACAACACTGTGGCTAATATTTTCCCAAACTGCTTTATCATTTAAATCATATCAGTTAAATATATAATTTTCCAATTCCTCTAAATACATCAGTGTATATTTCCTAAAAATAAACACACCTGCTAACGTAATCACAGTATAGTTATCAATTTCTGTGTGTTTATTTCATCTAAGTTTTCAAACTTCTATGCATAAAATTGTTTTACGTGATTTCTTTGTTAATTTTTAATCTCACCTACGGTTATAATTATTTGTCATTTTTCCTAGTTAATTATTATTTTTTTATTTTTACTATCTCCTTCCTTCCTTCTACATTCTTTGTTTTTTTCTTCTTCTTTTTTTAATCTTCAGAAAGTATACAATGACGGTAGCAATATAAGTTGGTAGAGTCACTTGGAAAAAATGTCTGGGAATATCTATTAAAGCTTAATTTATGCATATTCTAATACTTCTAGTAATTTTCCTGAAAGAAAACTATGTATACCAAAATATAGGTAGGTACAAGGACATTTGTAGCACAATTATTCAAATAACTCCAAATTGGAAACAAACAAGTAATCCAATAGATAGGTAAATTGTGTTGCATTTAAACCATCCCCCAATTAAAGCGATTGACCTATATTATACTATAATTGTGGACCACTACTCATCAGTTAAAATAAATAAACTCTCCACATGAATGTGTCTCATACATATAATGTTGAGTGAAAGAATCTAGATACCAAAGAGTACATGCTTCATGACTCTAATCCAGGAATTTAGTGATCAACTTGTGGAGGAGGAGTCAAGAGTGACTGGGAGAGGACACAGAGGGAATCTTGGATTTGATGGTGATGTTTTATTTCTTGATGTAGAGAGTGATTACAGTGTTGTGCTCATTTTATGCATATTCACCAATATGAATATGCATACTTATGATTGTTCATTTTTATTTTGGTACTATTAGTTCTCTATTCATTACCTCATTAAAAAGTATTGTTTGTCGTTTAATATTATGACTGAATTTCACAAAAGAAAATCTTCTATCTTGAGTCTTTTTTTATCCCTTAGAATTTTTTTATCATAAGAACTATTTTAAGATTTTTTTGTCATATCTTTAGTGTGTGTACCCAAAAAGGAAAATAAATTTGCTTAAGTAATCCTGGAACAATTTCACATTCAGAATATGACTGTTGGACACCACTCTTCAATTCTGAGTCATTGATATTTGTGTTTTTCCACACAGTATTGACTTCTGTGCCATTAAGAGTGTTGGTAATGCTCTTGATTAAAGAGTGTTATTCTGCTTCTATCTTGAATCTTGGTCTATGTCCCAAGTACAAATGAATTATCCATCTACCCCTTCTAATCCTGTGCACAAATAGAGCTATTGGCATGAAATTCTATGCAAAGCTGCGTATAGGATCCTCTTTGCCATCATAATGACTTCTAGCTTTGTAATTGAAGTGAAATTATTGGTAGTGTTGTAACGAAATTTCTTTTTAAAATTCATCATTGAATAATTCTTGTTTTTTATAAAAACTGTCAAATATTTATAATGCTTTACCTTTCCAATATCTTTATTTTTAAATAACTTCCACGTTCATTGCCTGTAATGATCGCCAGAGCATCTCTATGGAAAGTAGATCACTTTCTCAGTCATACAATCAGTACTTGATTTGTTACATTAATAAAATTCATGTTTTTCAACTTCCAGATTAGATTTCTTTCCCTAATCTTCCACTTTGCCACACTGTCAGACCATTTTCTTAATCATACTCTTATATGTACCCAACACAGGCTTGTTTCATAGTCTTCATAATACAAATGCATGTGTTAAATCTGTGATGTTCCAGTGTCAAATTTGTTTTAAATCACAAATAAGACATCTGATAAGGGTGAAATATTTAGATTTATGGTACTCTCTCTAGGAATGATAAGCTCCTGATCTATTTACCAGAGTTTGAGGATTTTAGTTTCAGTAGAAATTTTTTTCTTGACACTAATTGAATTGGGAACCTTAAATGTGATATGAGAAATATTTTCAACATAACTCCCTGTAATGCATGTTACAACAATACTGTAAAAGGATTTTACAGTATTTACAATATTTCAACAATACTGTAAAACAATACTGTAATCTCTAATATATAAGAAAGTGTTATGGTTTTAGACAGACATCTCCATTTTTAGTTTTCAAAAATACTGGCTTAAAAATGAAAATGTGGGGGCGCCTGGGTGGCGCAGTCGGTTGGGCGTCCGACTTCAGCCAGGTCACGATCTCGCGGTCCGTGAGTTCGAGCCCCGCGTCAGGCTCTGGGCTGATGGCTCAGAGCCTGGAGCCTGCTTCCAATTCTGTGTCTCCCTCTCTCTCTGCCCCTCCCCCGTTCATGCTCTGTCTCTCTCTGTCCCAAAAATAAATAAACGTTGAAAAAAAAAAATTTAAAAATGAAAATGTGTTTTTCACATTATTGCATTTTGAGAGGATATGCTATTTAGAAAGGATAATGTTTTAGGCACGTTACAAAGTATCAAAGAACATAAAAAGTGAAACGTAATAATTTCCAGAATACTAGTCTCTGTGATACAAAATTTATAATCAAAGATGCTTACTTTTCTAAAAATAGCAGAGTCTCTTCTGAAAATGAAATTTTTAGATTAGTTCTTTCAATAAACTCATATGCTCATTTTTATGAAATCTGTTATGTGCTTTCTCAGCATTACGGGATAAAAAGTAAATTTCAGCACTAAGATTTGCCATACATGCCAAAAGACAAAATTTTCGTATATATATTGCATTTCAGAGTTTTCTAAACATCAGCCTTAAACTGACATTCATGCCCACAATGATGTGCCAAGTTGCTGTTTTAAAAGCTGTATAAACCTCAAGGTCATTTTCTCCTAATTATGCCCTGTCCATAGGAAACTTTATTGAAACATTTTTTTCTCAAACTGAGACTTGCTGAATAGAGAAAGCACTCCTTTCAGGTCAAGCTTTGTGCTCTGTGACATATTTACTGACTCTTTATTCTACAGCTGGCCTTTTCATTACCTAATGCAATGAGATAGGACTCAGGTAATAAGTTCAGTATATCTAAATGTCCTTAAGGCCAGATTTGCTTGTGAAAAATATAAGGAAAGTATTCGCTTCCCTTATTTACTATTGATTTTGTTTCTTTAAGTTTTTCCAGCCCACACTGCATTGTCATGCATTTTCTCCTGACAATGTCTATAACAAGAATTTGTGACATTTAAATTGTTTTACAAGAGAATTTTCTGGAAGTCATTTGCTGAGGAAGAACTGTAAATATATGCAAGTGTCAAGTAACAGTCTTTTTTTTTAATGTGAAATTTTCTAAAACAGAACAACTTGTGTCACCTCAAGTCTCATCCCCTGATGCATATATTAAAGGGATGTTATCAAATAGGTTTTTTTTAAGTTTGGAATCATCAAGTCTCAATACCTAAAACCTAGGGTATTCTTTTTAAAAAACTAAAGTTTATTCACCATTAATAAATTTGTAAATTATAAATTATAAATTATAAATTGTGATGTATAGTAATTTATAAGGGGGAATAAGCATAGCTCAGAAAAAACTTTTCAAGAAAAGATGGAGAATCAAAAGAGTGAGTAAATAGCAAGATGAGTACAAGTTTGACAGGAAATGTTTCTCACTGTGGTCAGCTTGTTCTTATGATAAGCTGACATGGGCAGCATGGTCTGCATTTTAGTGCTTACTCAGCCTTGGGGGCAAGCCAAGGGCCTGAAGAGGGGAGAGAAGCTTGACCAAAGTTTGGTCAAGACAAAGCAAACAATAAGAAATGGGCAATTGTGAACACTTGTTGCATCATAAGAATTGCTGTATTATATACGATGCCGTGCATGTGTTAATTGAAAGGATTTAAGGCCAGTATTCTAAATATATGTTGGTATTCAGTCTGTTGTACCAAAATGGTCCTGGGGCCATGGCCAGCTCAGATTTTTTTTTTTTAATACAATACCTCTCCTTTTACCCACAATAGGTACTCAGTATTTTATAAATAAAATAGAAATTTAGGGAAGCTAAAGAACAATTAGCAGTTAACAGTATCCTAACTTCAAAATGGTACTTGTCTACATAAGAAAACTTATGAGGCACTTACAAGTATACATCAGCAAATAGCAGACAAAAGAAGAAAAAGAAACCCTTACAGTTAACTGAAGGGAATCTTTTTCTACCAAGAATGATAAAGTTAAAAATACTGTATACAAGCACACCTCATTTTATTGTGCTTTGTGTTACTGTACTTTGCAGATACCGTGGTTTTAATTTTTTTTTTTACAATTGAAACCTGTATAAAGCAAGTCTATCAGCACCACTTTTCCAATAGCATTTGCTCACTCTGGGTCTCTGTGTCACATTGTGATAATTCTCACAATATTTCAAACTTTTTCGTTATAACTATGTTTGCTATGGTGATCCATGATCAGTGATTACAACTCACTGAAAGCTCAGATGATGGTTAGCATCTTTTAGCAGTAAAGTGTTTTTAATTAAGGCATGTACATTTTTTTAGACATAATGCTATTGCATATTTAATAGACTATAGTATAGTAAAAAGATAACTTTTATATGCACTAGGAAACCAAAAAAAAAAAGTGTTTGACTTGCTTTATTGCAACATTCACTGTATTTCAGTCTGCAACCGAACCCACAATATTTCCAAGGTATACCGGTAGTAGCTCTCCTCAGCTGATTATGATTTAATTTTCTGTTTGAAAGTGTTCAAGAACAGTTAGTAAGATTTGATTCAGGCTCAGTTAAATATATGGAATTTCAGGGGGTTTGCTGTTGTTTAATATTTTGTTACTTTATCATTTTACCAATGAAATATTGTTTCAATTGAAGCATAATTGTCAAACGATTTTCTAAAATAAGTGATATTGTCTGTTCATGGGCACTTCATATTCACTATTCCAATTCCGAGTGTGTTTTATAAAATTTGGGACCAAGAGAAATGTTTATTACATTATACATAAAATGGTATTGAATTACATAGAGCACTAATGACTTGTTCACGGATGGCCGCCAGACTAGAAAGCAGCCGAGCAATGCCTAACACCAAGACGTGCTGAGGTCTAGACCACTGTGTTCCCATTACCTCACACTGCACCAGAGGAAAACATGGATCCTAGCTACAAATGTCAGGTTAAAGCTTAGATGTTTTCGGCATCAGATCGGTTACCCTTTTCAACTACAGGCCTGATTCAAGTAGACCTTATTTATTTATTCATTTAAATTTTTAATGTTTATTTATTTTTGAGATAGAAAGATAGGGAGAAAGAGCGAGCGAGAGCATGCGCACAAAGCAGAGAGAGAGAGAGAGAGAGGGAGAGAGAGAGAGAGAGGAAGACAATCTGAAGTGGCTCCAGGCTCCAAGCTGTCAGCCCAGAGCCCATCTCAGAGTTTGAACCCACAAACCGTGAGATCATAACCTGAGCCGAAGTCGGACGCTCAACCGACTGAGCCACCCAGGAGGCCCTCAAATAGACTTTAAAAGTCAAGTCCAGCAGCATGCCTTAGGATTAGTGTATCACAATTAGAATTTAAATAATCTAATTTATGAATTTATCTCCCAGTTGTGGGTTGTCACCTCTAAACCTTTTGAAGTATAAATATGTTAAGATGAAACCAGAGGTGAATTAGATCCTTCAAAGTGGTCATGATCTGCACACTTTAGTACATAATGAGCATAATCTTTGCATTTTATATTATCTCATTTAGTCAATACAGTTTACATCCACACTAGATGTTATTATCTCTCTCTCTCTTTTTTTAAACAAATGACAAAACCAAGTTTCCAAAATTTTAAATTGTGTGTCCAAAGCTATCTACTTAAATGACCAAGCCAGAATTTAAAATAGGATGACTCTAACTCGAGACAATCTTCCTTCCACTTCACAACACTAACTCAAAGCAAGCTGCAGAGACATCCATTTTCTAAAGCACATAGCCAAATTCTAAATGGTTTTAGGCCATTATGATGTCTAAATTTCTAAGGAAACTCCAGTCACCCTCTTGCCCCTGGTAAATATACGATGGGTACAGAGTAATGAACTTGCTTTCTCTATACTTCTCCCTGATTCATTTTTAAGAGCTTAACAAAAGTGATCATAATGAATAAAGTGGTGAAATTAATTACAAAGAAATACAGTAGTATCAATAGAATTCTTCTTTCTAGATGAGAAAATTGTGATTTATAAAGTTTGGGGGCTTTCAGATGAAATATAATGCATATAAAGTTGAAACTAGTATTTCACATTCTTCTACTCAGCTAGTTTTTATTAATTAACATATTCAATTGAGAATATTACTGAAAGAATATTTCTTTCAGTGTAAATGCCAGCTATTATATATGTTAGAATTTTTAAGTCATTAATATGTAATAAAAGGCAATTATGTTAATGTGAATTAAATTCATTCATTCCTGTATTTGGACAATCAAATACATTTTCCTAACTAAAACTTTCAGAATATACTATAGTGATTTTATTTTCCAATAAAGCCCTGATAAATGAAACTAATACAAAAAGTCAAAAATCAAATTGACCTGAGGAACACAAGCTAGTGGGTTTAGGTTATCATCTTAGTAAACTAATAATAATAATTGCCTGTCCACGTTGTTTTAACTTAGCAATTTTAAACAATGAACTTTAAGGCATAGATTTATTTCTGTGAACATGCAGTTATTTACTAAGATGCATGGAAAAGAGAGAAGCAGAATGAAAACAAGGGCAAAACTGTGGGAGATTCAGATTCATCCATTCAGCAAAGAGCATGTCCATATGATATTATTCAGGATGCAGAGCTCAGGAAAATAAATCTGATGCTAACACAGATCCTTAACAAAGCTGTATTTCTGGAAGAGCTGAAGATACAGCAATAAATGGGAGAAAACCAGTGAATAACTACAACACAATGTGATATGTTACAAGCATGTAACAAACAGTTTTATAGAACATCAGAGGAGGAATCCATTTTACTTTCAGAGCTTGAATACTGTCTTCAAAAACGGGGTATTTGACCTGGACCTTGAAGCTTATGTTGGACTTCATTCCTTACAGAATTGACTAGACAGTATTTACAGTGAAGAAAAAGCAGAAGAATCTTGGGAAGTGTTTCTTAAGGCAGGGTGTGTGTAAGGAGGGCGTGTGTGTGTGTGTGTGTGTGTGTGTGTGTGTGCGCCTATGTGTCTGTTTATATGCACAGAATCGCTTCCTACACAGCATTTTAGAAATGTTCTGGTATTATTCTAGTAAAACTTGCAGGATATTGATATTTATTGACTGGCAGACTGAGGTGACAAATGTAGCAGTTCCCATGTGATTTGTGCACATTTTGCTGTACATTCAGGTAAATGAAAATTTATTTATATTTATCCAAGACTATGTATTTAATCATTCTCATGTGAACTTAAATAATTCTTACATGATTTAATTTTTTGTATAGTTTGCATTTTCCAGCAATGCAATTAACATGTAAAGGCAAATTATAATGTTTAAATTTCTAATTTTATCAAAAGCTGTTCAACATTTAGAAAATCTCATCACTGAGGTCAATGTAGCACATAGTATTTGAACAGCTAATACAACACATTTTTATCAGTTTACATTTATGGCTGCTGCACTTACAGTGACTATCTACATGTCTATAATTTCTCTTTTTGTTTTGTTGTGCCTGAGATTTACATATTGACATGTTTGTTATGAATTAATTTTATCTTCTATCTTCTTTAGATTACATGTATGCCACTATATTGATTCCTCTTGGAATTGTATATGTAAGTTACATTACCTATTAATCTCATTTGAAGGTAATGAAGAGAATGTTAAAAAGATTTGTTATGAAAAGGTTGATGGCTATTAACCCAGGGCACTTACATGCTGATTGTAATCAAACAGGTTTCAGCTGAAGAGGAGACAACACTCTAACTATTTTAGGTGAGAACACATATAAAACCATGGCTTGATATATATAGAAATCATGAAGGTGGGAAATTAGGAAGCCTCACTGGAACCAAGAATACTGACTCCAAATCTCTTCTGAGCCTATTGGATTTAAATAAAAAAGAAAGGTGGAATTATATGTGTATTTAACTCCTATAAAGCTTATAAAACTACTGACTAGCTAATAAGACCTCTGTTTCTGTTGCTACAGAAAAAAACCTTAAACCTCAAAAAAAAAAAGCATACAGAAGGAAGAGGTAAAAGCCCTCCTTCCTTCAATCTTCCAAAATTCATGGCAATACATAGTTGGTAGAATGGAAATCAAATCTAAAAACTTTTAATTACAAAACATCACGGAAATGCAACTTTTATTCAGGGTGTCTGTGGGTCCACGTAAATGTTAAGACTCTATTATTATAAAAAGAAAAAAAAAATTAGCTGTCTCTGCCACATTGAGAATCTAACAAAACGTTGGGTGTATGATTTATAATAAAAGATTATAAAAGCCACACATATAGATGATCATACATATATGATCCTACATACATACATATATATATATATGCATATGTATTATACCTCATCTCATAACTAAAACAAAATCAAGTGATTTTAACAAGTGATTAAAACATAATAAATTTACAAGATGCAATAAGCTATAGTCAGTCATGTATGTTTCTGTTATTATTGTTTTAAGGACAGTGATGATTCAATATGCATTTTTATTGTATTGTATTGTATTGTATTGTATTGTACAGTATTATACTGTATTGTATTGTATTGTAAATTTATGTTTTATTTTATACATAGAGAGAACAAGTGGGGAGAGGGACAGAAGGATAGAGAATCTCAAGCAAGCTCAAGCTGAGCTGAGCCCAACACAGGATTCTATCCCATGACTCTGGGATCATGGCCTGAGCTAAAACCAAGAGTCGACTCCTCAACTGACTGAGACACCGAGGCACCCCTTGATAATGTATTTTAGAAATGAATGCTAGTGACAGCTGTGAGCATAGTTAAGGCCAGAAAGAAGTAATCCTTTAGAATTGACTTCTGGTTCGATCAGTATGGCAAAGAAATAACTTTTTTTCTAAGTGGTATCTATTTGTTTGATATCTATTTAGCAAAAATGCATGAAAGTAAATTTATATATTTTTATTAGAGTGATATCACAAACTGTAAATTAACACTGAATGTAAATTAAGGTACATTTTAGAATATTTTAACAGATATTAAACTTAATAAAATTTTACTAATATACAATCTAAGCTATAAAGAATGTTCATCCCTTCTTTCTCCCATATACTCAACAATAGTGAATAGTGACATTTCTTTTAACACTTTACAATCTTATAGGGAAAATGGTTCCTCATTGTTATTGTAATACCCTTATTTTATTAATACTGAAGAGAAATTCATTTCTGGTATTTAGTGAGGGTATACATTTCATTATTTGTAGATATCTGTTTAGTACTCCTGTCTTCTCACTATTAATCATATGGCCTGGGCCCCACATTTAGTTTCTAGAATTTATCCTATTTTGTTATTTGCATTTATTTTGTTTTTTGGTGAGTTTTCTGTAGATGCTTTTTTCCCTATTCTAAATATTATGTTCTAGTGTTTTGCTTTATGGCACAAATCTATGATTTTCAAAAATATCTTAAGCGCCCTCTAATCTTCATGAACTTAAATTCTGATGTTAAGATCTGTGAATTAAGTACTAGATAATTTAGTTTCAGGTCATACATACTTCAATATCATCTATTTTCATTTAGTGTTTCTCTAATACCATTATTATGGGACACAAATATTAGTATTATTACACTTACTTAAATTAGAGGTCTTGAGGAGAAGGAAAATGGCTCAGTTTCTTTCTTTGCTAAATAATTTGTAATGAGTGAATGAATGCACGAATGAAAGCCAATAGATGTTAAATCATGATAATGCAATTTAAAATCAATTTGGTTTTCGTGGCACCTGAGTAGCTCAGTCGGTTGAGCAACCGACTTTGGCTCAAGTTGTGATCTCATGGTTTGTGAGGTCAAGCCCCACATCTGGCTCACTGCTGTCAGCACAGAGCCCATTTTGGATCCTCTGTCTCTCTCTCTCTCTCTCTCTCTCTCTCTCTGCCCCTCCCCTATTCATGCTCTTTCTCTCAAAAATGAATAAAACATTAAAAACAATTTTTTAAATAAAAATAAAACTATTTTGGCTTTCAAAATTATTTTGGCTTTCAACTATTAAAGTTGGCATAATAGTTGGCCAATAAAGTCTGCTACTGAATTATGTAAAGAAACATTTGTTAACAATTCATATATTACCTTATCTGAAGCATATTTTATGTTCTATTTGTAGTAAAATATACATAGGCAATGGATCTGCAATAATAAATTTGAGTTTTGATAAGTTAATGATACCAAAAAATTAAAAAAAGTGTTTACATACTTGAAAGATAATTATAAAAATTGTTATCCCTGAATTGAATTAAATAGGAAATATGACTCTTATTAATCAAAACTGGAAATCCTGAATCACCTACATCTGAAGGCTTCTCTCACATATGTCTCTCAAATGTAAACCAAAAGTTTTGTATTCAAACATCAGTTTTATATCATGACCAAAAAAATCATATTACTGAAATAAATATTTTACTCCAATAAGAGAGCTTGTAAAAGTTAGAAAATACTGGTATTAGTATTAGAAAATCTCTACTGATATTGGAAATGTTAATTAGCTAGATTATCTGTTAGATAATAGATTATTTATAAATCAAAGTAGTGTTGCTAATTCCATGGTTTTTGTTTGTTTCAGAACTGATAATTTAAATTACCACATTTTGCTGGAAAGAAGACAGAATCTTTAGCCTATGAATATGATACTTGTAAAAAACTTCATTAGTTTCCAAATGTAGTAAATATTCAAGACATGAACAATTTTTCATTGATATCTAATATAAAAATCAGTAACTCCATTGAAATTTATAAGGGGACATTTTATGTAGTTTATTTTTTAAAAGACTTTTCCTCAAGACAATAATCTTATTTTTCCTCTTTGCTTAAATCACAGAGGCAAAAGAACACTTGTTATTTTGTCTAGGAAAGATGCGGTAGGAAAACAAAATGCTTACAGTTTGTTATACTACACCAAGGAGCAAGAGACAATGTCCTTGACATTTGTTTTACATTCTGACCTTATATGCAAAGTAACAATGTTTTGACAGGACACATGCCCTGCTGGAGAAGAGATTGCCACATTTCTTACTGTGGAAGTGATGGGTTTGAATACTTAGAAGTAAAAGAAATTTCTAAACATTCTTAACTAGATGTTCATAAAGAATTTGCATCTTTGATTTATTTGCATCTTTTTGATTCATTTAACTTTAATATATTTATTTGATGCAAATTAAATCCACCTTTCTATTTTGCCTAGTGGTCTAACAATATCCTTCCTAAGATCCATTGTAAGGGAAAACAATGCTGCTCTGTGTTGCCATCACAGTATCCTTGAGGCATTCCATTACAATACATGCAGGGGGAGGAATAATTAAAGAGAGTGAAACAGCAAGGAGTAACAGCCTAGAACAAAGTTAAGCTACCATAAGAATTCTAAGTCAGACATTCCTAATAACGAATTGACTGAAAACTACATAATTTTATGAAATAACACCAGCTGACTTGACCTCTATTAATATGTAAGGTGGCAAATTAAAGCAATTTTATGTGTGATTCTGTTAAAGCTCCCTGCTGATTCAGGTGTTACCACACCTGAATTCTTACGGCATTTAAAAACCTAATATTCGGTTACAAACTTCATAGCCTTTAGGTAACGTTACTCCACAAAACATAGGTTTTGTAATTCTAAAATGTTTCCATGTGGCCAAATAGAAGAGGATGAACAAATTGATAACTACATTCCAACCAGAATTAATAATCTATAATTTTTTATTATATGCTCTATAATTCAGTATATCCACTGTTTAGTTGACAAAAATAAATACATATTTATCTTATTCTGAAGAAGCAAGACTCAATAGCATAATTATAGAGAAAAATTTGTGTATTTCATTGCCCCCTTAAAATGTATTTAGTGATCTTCGATTCCTTCCTTTGATCTTCGATGAACACTCAATCCCAAGTTTTCTAAACAATCTTAGGTACTAATAAAAAAATTCTTAGAATTACTGTAATTCACAAAATATATTGTCTTCTGAACTTTATCATATTTCTGAAAAATAATACTTGATTTAAAATTTGTTTTACCACTTTTTCTTACTTCACACTTTTTCACCATTTCACACGAATGTGCAAAACTGTGAAGTCCTTAGAAAAAAGTGAAGCATTGCCAACATGGACCTCACCATCATGTAGTTTTCCAAAGTAAGTTATAAATGCATTGTAGAATTTTTAATACAAATTTGAGCTACTGAAGGAAGGTGTACTTGGTGTCAGTGTAGAAAACACTGACTGAAGCTTCAGGAAAAAAAGATGAAATTCATCCCCAACAAAAGACAGCAGCATAGATGAAGAGATAAGATATGTACACCAATAAATTAAAAAAAAATTCACTATCCACTCTCAGTAATTAACATAATAAATATTCAGAAAATCACTAAAGATATAGAATATCTGAAATACAGTTGATCCAACTGATATTTGTAGAACTTTCTATCCAAAAGAAGCAAAGTACATATTCTTCTCAAATTGCCATGAAAAATTCACCAAGATAGATTACGTTCTTGCCTTAAAATAAACCTTAGCAAGTATTTTTTAAAAGTACAACATAAACCATACAAAGTATGTTTACTGACCATAATAGAACTAGAAATCAACAAAAGAAAATTATCTGGAAAATCCCCAAGTATTTGAAAACTAAATGACATACATCGAAAAATCTCATGGTCAGAGAGGGTTATCTCAAGTGAAATTTAAAGATTTTTATCTTAATAAAAGTGAAAATACCTCATATCAAAATTTTTAGGATATATTTAATGCATTTTAGATGAAATTTATAGCTTTAAAATGCTTGTGTTAAAGTAAAAAGGTAAGATATCTGTGATGTAAGATTTCATCTTAAGAATCGTGAGAAAGAAGATTACAAAGCAAGCAAAGGAAGAGAGTAATAAATTTGGTACTCATGGTAAAAGAAAAGACATACAGAGCAATGCAACAGAACGGAATATAGACATAGATGACACAGATAAGCTCATTTAATTTTGACAAAGGAGCAAAGGCACCCCAAAAAAAAAATAATCATTATTTCAACAAAACTGGATATCCACAGGCAAAATAAATAAAAATACCTAGATGTAGACCTTACATATTTCACACACAAAAAAGTAATAACTCAAAATGTATAATAGCTCTAAATGTAAAACACAAAACTATAACATTTCTAGACAATATAATCAGAGAAAATGTAAGTGATCTTAGGTTGGAGATTACTTTTTGGATACACATCACAAGTGTGATCCATAATTGAAAAAAATTGATGTTGCCTTTATTAAAATTAAAACCTTCTGCTCTATGAAAGGCACTGTTAAGAGAACAAAAAGACAAGCCAAAGACTGGGAGAAAATGATTGGAGTAAAGCACATATATGATAAAGAACTTATACAAAATATACAAAGAACTTTTAAAAATGAACAATAAGAGGGGGGCCTGGGTGGCTCAATCAGTTAAGCTATACTATACTATACTATACTATACTATACTATACTATACAGAACTTTACACTTATGTGACAACTTAGAAGAAGTAAAGCTCAAAAACTCAAACTACCAAAATTAAACAAGATTAAACAGAGAACCAAAAATGGTTCTATAATCAGTAAAGGCATTGGATTTTAATAAAAGTATTCTAAAAAGAATCTCCAGTCTCATTTAGCAGTGCTTTAAAAAAATAAGAGTGTATAACAACATTATCAATAACAACCAAATTATGGAAAGAACCCAAATATCCATCAACTGATAAAAGGATAAAGAAGATGTGGTATATATACACAATGGAATATTACTCGGCCATAAAAAAGAATGAAATCCTGCCATTTGCAACGTTGTGGATGGAGCTAGAGGGCATTATACTAAGCAAAGAAAGTCAATTAGATAAGGACAAATACCATATGATCTCACTCATATGTGGAACTTCAGGAAAAAAAAAAGGTGAACATGAGAAAAAAAAGAGAGGAGGCAAACCATAAAAATAGACTCTTAACTATAGATAACAAATTGAGGGTTCCTGGAGGGGCACTTGGAAGGGGACGAGTTAAATGGATGATGGTTATTAAGGAGCACACTTGTGATAAGCACTGGGTGTTATATATAAGTGATGATTCACTACTTTCTACTCCTGAAACTGATATTACACTATGTTAACTAACTGGAATTTAAATAAAAACTTTAAACTAAAAAAATAAAAAATAAAAATAAACAGCAACTTTCACACTACCCAGAAATTACATGCCTTGGCATTTTTTCCAAAAAGATAAAAATGTTTGTTCACAGAAAAAAACCTTATAAATGAAGGTTCATAGCAACCTTATTTGTAATAGCCATAAACTGAAAACAGACCAATGTTCTTCAATGGGTAATTGATTAAACAAACTGCACTGCATGCATAATGTGGAATACTTTTCAGCAATGAAAAGAAATGAATGATTATTACATGGAAGACTTGGACAAATCTGCAGAAAATTATGCTAAGTAATAAGAACCAATTCCAATAGTTTGCATACTTTGTGATTCCATTTTTATAATATTTTTAAATAACAATATTGTAAAACATTTTTAAAATGCAGAACAAATGCGAGGTGGATGTGGTTTTACAGAGCAACACAAAAATTTTTGTGGTGAAACCTGTTGAGAATATTGATCACAGTGGTTCTTGAGTGAACAGACACAAGTGACCACAGCACTAAATGCACTCACAGAAATGAGGACTAGTGAACCTGGGAAAATATGGATGAGCTTTGCGGATTTTATGACTATCAATATCCTGATTGTGACTTTGTATTATAATTTGACAAAATACTATCATTGGGGAAATTGTGTACATGTGGTCTTCTCTTACTTCCTACAAATGCATGTGATTTTGCAATTATCTAAATAAAAATTGTGCAGTGATCTCAATAAAAATTACATTCTCTTAGATGTGATAGGGTACACTGAAAAAAGAAAAAAGAAAAAAAAACTGCATAAAATCAAACAAGTGCTAAGCAAATGAAGAGATAGCCCATATAAATGGATTAGAATAATCAGTATGTTAAAATGTCATTTTCTCAGAGATTTCAACAGCTAGAATATGTGGAAGGTTGCCTGGGCGGCTCAGTTAGTTAAGCATCAGATTCTTGATGTCGGCTCAGGTCATGAGCCCACAATTCGTGGGATCAGGTTCAGCGTCAGACTCCGCACTGTGAGTATGGAGCCTGCTTGATCTCCCTCTCTCTGCCTCTTTCCCCCACTTGCACTGTGTCTCTCTTTCTCTCAAAATAAATAAATAAAGCATGTGGAGATAAAAATGATATACAAGACACAAAACAATTTTTAAAAAGCTGTAGTAATAAATATAATGTGTCCTATTGCTAAAAGTTACACACATAAACAATGAAGCTGACTAGGTGCCCAGAAATAGCCCCAGACAAATATGGTCAATTGACTTTAGACAAAGTTACAAAGGCAGTTCAATGAGGAATGAATAGTCTTTCAAGTAATAGTACTAGAAATGGATGTTCTTATGTAAAAATGTATGAATCTTGACACATAGACTAAAATGTAAAACTGTAAGAAGCAGGGAAGAAAACATAGGAGAAATTCTGTGTGACTTTGGGTTAGGCAAAGATTTTTTAAGCAAGACAACAAACATACAAACCCAAATGAAAAAATTGATAAATTCAGCTTTAGCAAAAAAAAAAAAAAAAATTGGTGCTTTGTCAAAGGTACTTTTTTTTTAAGTTTATTTATTTATTTTGAGACAGAGAGAATTCAAGCAGGGAAGGAGCAGAGAGAGAGAGAGAAAGAATCCCAAACAGACTCCGTGTTGTCAGCGCAGAGCCCAATGCAAGGCTTGAACCCCCAAAACATGAGATGACCTGAGCCGAAATCAAGAGTAAGATGTTTAACTAACTGGACCACCCAGGTGCCCCAAGACACTCTTCACAGAATGAAGAGGTAAGCCACAAACTGAAAGATGTATTTGTAAATCACATATTTGATAAAGGACATAGATAAATATATGAAAATAAACTCATTATTACTCATTGGAAACATCAAATAACATCCCAAGAAATCCCTAAATCACCCAAGTCTTTCTCATGCTCTGCTCTGACTCTTTCCCTTCCTTCTTTCCAACTTCTTTTTTGTTCCTTTTCTTTTTTAACACCATGAAAAGAGGTAAATTATAATTTTAAATGAGTAGTAATACATTATAGGCAAAGAGCACATTGTTCCTTACTTAGCAGATTGTTTTTATAACAGGCTTTGGTAAATATTCCTTGAGGAATAAGTGTGGGAAAACATTTAACACACATTCATTGGTTTACTTTTTGTTGTGCCTAAGTTTGAATTTTTTTCTGACTTCGAGAATATAAATAACAAAGCAGAAATCAAAACACAATATATATTATAAAGCCTAATATATATAATTCATATTACATCAGGTATAATCTGGGAATAATAGACATGGCTAAAAAGATCAAATAGAGGACCAAAATCCAATGAATTATCAAGTGCATTAAATTGAAATATATATGCATAAAATAATAGTTAGTTATCACATATGTGTATGTAAGTGCATAAATGTATATTTTATAAACATTAATGTAACTATGACTGTGTGTATATATGTACATCTATATATAATATTTTGCTCTATTCATTTTCCCTTATAATTTTTAATGTTTTCTTATAATTACATTTTTAATTTGTGTTACTGAATCCCTAGACTATTAGGAAAGAAAGAAGCAATATATACAAATTAGGAGACATTTTATCATATATTCCAACATAAACATATTCTGTTTCATGCATTTTTGCATCGCAAATGATTTTGCAATTTTGCTGAATTCTCACCATGTTAAATTCGTTTCTTTATTCCCTTTATATCTATTTAATGTTTTGTTTTGCAATTTCAGACACTGGTAGAATTTAACACATGTGCTTTATTTTAATGGTTGTTGTCACCCAAAATAATTTCGAGTCTATAATTTTTATTGAAAAGTAATCTTATCTGAGGTCAAGTGACTGTCTCTCATTCTCCAGGGCATGTTGCAAACAGTGTAAATAATGCCATTACTATGTTGTATCACCCCATCAGTTTTAAGGGAGTATGATCTACAATGTATTCAGAGTTCTGTAAGCCTTTATATAGTTTTAAAAGCATATATTGCCATATGGGGCTATATTGGGGCGCCTGGGTGGCTCAGTTGGTTAAGCCTCAGACTTCAGCCCAGGTCATGATCTCACAGCTGGTAAGTTTGAGCCCCACGTTCGTCTCTGTGCTGACAGCTGAGAGCCTGGAGCCTGCTTCAGATTCTGTATCTCCCTTTCTCTTTTCTCCTCCCCTGCTCATGCTCAATCTCTCTCTCTCTCTCTCTCTCTCTCTCTCTCTCTCTCTCTCCCTCAAAAATAAATAAACATTAAAAAATAAAAATAAAAAAAGCAAGGTTAAGCAGGTAGGAGCAGTGACTCATTAGAGACTATAGCCATTCTGCATATAAACTTCTCCCAAGACCCAAACACTTCCGTTTTTTTTTATTTGCTCTTCCTAATTCTCCCTCACCCAACACTAGGTCCTTTTAATGTTCATTCAGATGCAGCCATTCTCTCTTCACTATTAGGTCATTTACTTTCTACTGAGAGTTAGTAAGGAAGGTGCTGAAGGGAAACTGTCTTAGCATCATATTTGAATTCCAGTATTTCCTCTGTTACTTATCATTTCTACAACCAGGAGCAAATTTCCTATCCTCTCTGAACCTACTTCCCCATCTTTGCTGACAAACTCATGGTTCTGAGAGTTATATCAGATAATGGATGCAAGAAGCTTAATATTTTGGATAGCACAAATAAACACTCAATAATATTATATTTATGCACTAGTTTTCTTGATTAGTTTTGGTTTGTTTATTGTGTGTGAAAGAGAATCATTATCATTACCTTGAGGATAGTCTGTGCTTTAAAATATTTATAATTATTGAATAATTATGAACAAGAAATGTTACTAAATATTTCTGATTTTCTAAATTGTGAGCTTTCTTTTATTATTTTTAATACTTGCTAAAGGTATATAAGTGTAGCAGATAGTTACATAACATACATATGCTTATATTTTTAATAGCTTTATGCTGTCTATGGTGATGAAAATATTTTCTAATGAAATGTGGTACACCAAAACTTCCATCCTCTATTTTACATTATTAAAGGATAATCAGAGAAATGGAGGGGAAAATTATGGGAAACAAGTAATAAATAACTAACTGCTTTGTATTCCAATTTTAATAGGACCATGAATGATAATTTTTATCTTAATTTTAACTTTTGCTTGAAAACACACGTCTGAGGGAAAGGTGCAAGTAGTAAATAAAAACACTTTTTAAAACAGGATATCTTCTTGCTAAAGAGTGGGGAGAAGGGGCACCTGCATGGCTCAGTTGGTTAAGCATCTGACTCTTTTTTTTTTTTTTTTTTTAATTTTTTTTTCAACGTTTTTTATTTATTTTTGGGACAGAGAGAGACAGAGCATGAACGGGGGAGGGGCAGAGAGAGAGGGAGACACAGAATCGGAAACAGGCTCCAGGCTCCGAGCCATCAGCCCAGATGGGATGACGCGGGGCTCGAACTCACGGACCGTGAGATCGTGACCTGGCTGAAGTCGGACGCTTAACCGACTGCGCCACCCAGGCGCCCCAAGCATCTGACTCTTGATCTCGGCTCAGGTCATGATCTCACGGTTGGTGAGTTTGACCCCCACGTCAGGCTCTGTGCTGACAGTGTGGAGCCTGCTTGGAATTCTCTCTCTTCCCCTTTCTCTTTGCTCCTCCTTCCCCCCTGCCCGAAAATAAATAAATTATCAACAATAACAAAAGAGTGGGAAAAAATACAATATTTTTCCATCTTCCAACTCTTGGCATTCTAACAGCATTTTTAAATTTTTTTTAAATATTTCTTTATCTTTTAGAGAGAGAGAGAGAGAGAGAGAGACAGAGTGTGAGTGGGGGAGGGTGAGAGAGGGAGGGAGACACAGAGTCTGAAACAGGCTCCAGGCCCTGACCTGTCAGCTGAGATTATTTAACGCAAAAGGAAAGATCATTTCGATAAGATGCATAAGAGTAACAGCCTTGTGGGGCAATCACACTTCTTACAGTAAGAGTAGGGTGTGTTGGACAAAGTCCTCAATGGAAACAACCTGAAAAGCTAAAGAATCAATTAAAAATATTTCTAAAGGTATCAGAGTACTACCAAGAAAGTGATACTTTTAGGACTGGAATTACGGGACAAACAGGAATTGTAAAGGGGCAAGCCTAGTATTTGGTATTGTATTACATTTGAAATCATTTGCCCATTCCAGAACTTCGAGGCAGATACAGACAAACCAAGCAAACCCAACATAATCCAGGACTTGAGGAGGGATCAAAAAGAACCAGAACAACAACAGCAACAACAAACTCCTTAAGGCTTGATAAGAAGAAGCCTTGGTAAAAATGCCAGGCTTTCACATAGGAGTTGAAGTATGGATGCACCCACCCACTGGCCCTTACAGAGCTGAGGCTAGCTTCAAACCCCCTCCTTTACTGAGTAGGAAAAGATGAGCTGGGAATAGTAGTGCTTTTTAACAACACTAAAACTAAATCTTCTCCAGGGAAATATAACATACAGAGCCTCAAATTATTGTTGCACGTTTTGAAATAAAAATATCTGACAAAAAAAAAAACACAAAAAACAAAACAACAACAAAAAAACAGAAAATAGACAGTAGGAAGAGTTAGGATATCCAGAAAACAGATTTATCAGACACCAGATTCAAAAATAATAATGCTTAATACACTCTAGGAATTTAAGATGAAATGGAGAGATTCAGCAGAGAATTTAAAACTGTTAATGGGGTCACCTGGGTGGCTCAGTCGGTTAAACATCTGACTCTCGATTTCGGCTCAGGTCATGATCTCACAGTTCATGAGTTCAAGCCCTGTGTCAGGCTCTGTGCTGACAGCTCAGAGCCTGGAGCCTGCTTCAGATTCTGTGTCTTTCTCTCTCTGCCCGTCCCCTGCTCGCACTCTGTCTCTCTCTGGGTCCCAAAAATAAATAAATATTAATTTTTTTAACTATTAAAAATGGTCAAATCAAATGTCTGGAATTAAAAGTAGAATAACTGGAATTAAGAATTCAATGAATGGATTTAACAGCAGAATGGAAACAATTGAAACCATTGAAACAAAAATAAATGAATTGAAAAAGAGGTAATAACAAAACCATTGATTAGATGTTTAATCAAAAGGCATTACAGGGGCACCTGGGTGGCTCAGTCAGTTAAGGGTCTGACTTCAGCCTAAGTCATGAATTTGCCATTCCCGAGTTTGATCCCCGCATCAGGCTCTGTGCTGACAGCTCAGAGCCTGGAGCCTGTTTCAGATTCTGTGTCTCCCTCTCTCTCTGCCCCTTCCCACTCACACTCTGTCTGCTTCTCTCAAAAATAAACATTAATCTTTTTTAAAGGCATTACATACATATAAGTTCAGTCTCAGAAAGGGAGGAGACAAACAGGGCAGAAACTCAATTTTAAAGAGATGATTTTTCAGGATTTTTAAAAGTTGAGAAATGAATTCAAACCACTAATTAAAAAAGCACTATAAACTCTAAATTAGATAAACAGTGAATAATTAACATAGGAACTAGTGAAATCATAATAAAACTGACAAACAGTATAACAAAATCTTAAAAGCAACTAGAGATAAAAAGAAATACTACCTTCAAGAAACAACAAAAATGCAAAAACTAACCTCTCAACAGAAGCAATGGATATCAGAAGACAAAATAATGCTATCCTTAATGATTCAAAAAATAACTATCATCCTAGAATAGTAA
Organism: Panthera uncia; assembly: GCF_023721935.1. Lineage (NCBI taxonomy): Eukaryota > Metazoa > Chordata > Mammalia > Carnivora > Felidae > Panthera > Panthera uncia. The sequence goes on along the minus strand of NW_026057586.1, from coordinate 41,714,629 downwards.
AAGATTAGTAACATGACATACAGCTATCATGATAATATTTGAGGGTAATGATCTAAGACCAGTAAATTCAGAAGACAAGTGTGGTAGCTCATGTCCAAAACTGATTTCCAGCGATTCCTTCCCTCCTCTGCTCCCCACACTGAGAAGTGGAGGATATTCCTTTTGCCCTAGATCTGGGATACCTCGATAATTGCTGTGACTATCAGAATACAACAGAAGCAAGTCTAGAAATTCCAAACCCAGACCTTAAAAGGATGCTCATCTCTCACTTCCTTATTCTTGAATCACACACCTGTGATGCTCCCTTTTGGAACATAACCACCTTGCTGCAATCTCCAAGCTGCAGAGACCAGGTGAAGGACGACTAAGGTGCTGTAGTTGAAAGTCTCAGGTTAGATTCCAAAATGAACTCAAACCTCAGAGGCCAGCCATGTGAGTGAACCATCATGGATATTCTAAGCCAGGCAAATCCTCAAATGACTATAGCCCTAATGCTCCAGATGACACCACAAAAACAAAATAAAATAAAACAAAACAAAACAGGAAAACCCTCACTAAGCCCAGAGCCCAGAACACCCAGCAGAAGAATCACAGGAAGTAATAAAATGGTTTTTTAAACCATTAACTTTTGTAGGAGGCATATCACACAGCAGTAGGTAATCAGAATAATGAGAGAAGAATAAAAAAATTAGTGAAGAGAGGTGGTAAGTAGAAAATAGCAACATTGTAGATTTGAATGTAAATGTTAGTAATTACATAAAATCCAAATAAAATAAGTGCTGCAATGAAGAGATCAATATTGTGAAATTGGATTGTAATAAAACAATGTATATATTTACAGGAGACACAATTTAAATATAAAGATACAGAAAGATTAAAAGTGAAAACTGGGAAATAAGAAAGAGATAAAATATGTAAAAACTAACCGAAACTCACCTGGTTTAACTATACTATTGGTTCAAGAAGATTTCAAACGAAGATGCATTAGAAAACTTACATTGCATAATGATGAAAGGTCACTCCACTATGAAGATAAAATTATTCTAAATTTGCATATACTTAGTAACAGAGCCTCAAATGTATGATTATAATGGGAGATTTAAATACTCAACAAGAGATAGAATATGCAGACAAAAAAACAATAAAAGATAATTTTTAAATGAGAATGCATGTTCTTTTCAAGTACAGAGAAGACATTTACCAAAATGGGTCATATGTTTAGTCATAAAAATGTCTCAAAGTGTTTCAAATTATTGCAACCATTTAGAATATATTCTCTGACCACAGATAAGTTGAAAATCAAATTTAAGAAATCGCTAAATATCTACATAAGTTTGGAACTTAAGCAATACATTTTAAAATAATTGATGTATCAAAGAAAAATGTGAATTAGAAAATATTAAAAATTGAATGATAATGAAAATACTATATATCAAAGTGGTTACAGGGCAGTTAAAGACATTATTAGAAGAAAATTTATAGATGAGGATATTTGTTAAAACATAAGGGCAAGAAGTTGGAAAAAGAACAGAAAAATTAAAAATACAAGAAAGGAAACAAGAAGAAGTATACATTAATGAACTTGGCAATGCTATTAAGTTTTTATATCACTCCCCTTTAGGAAAGATGAAGGAGTTGGCCCCTCCCATCCACTTAAAGTAGCTTTAAGAAAACCACATTTGGAGAATGTGCATGCTTTCCAGAAGGGAAAACTTACATCACATTCCTTGGTTGGATGTGTATTAAATGGGGGCAGTTGCTGGTTTATGTGTGATACTTAAGTAGAGTTCAATAAGGGGTTTCTTGAGTTTTTTTAGCTTACGGTTCTCTAAGATGTGGCTTATGGATATTGGTGCATTGACACCAGGAGTTAAAGAGGCTGGTTCAAGAAAGTCTACCTGACAATTGATGGGGAAATCAGTGTAGTCATTGTTTTTTTGCATTTCCACTTCAAAAGATAAAGGGGTCATTTTTTTATAGACAAAATTGACACCATGAGAAATAACAGACCATCTTAAAGGACGTTATTCTAGAAAATTGTAAGAAGGAACTAAGAGATCCCAGTTAAAAAATATTTCATTAGCCGGGTGCCTGGGTGGCTCAGTCAGTTAGGTGGCTGACTTTGGCTCAGGTCATAATCTCATGGTTCATGAGTTTGAGCCCTGAGTGGGGGTCTGTGCTGACAGCTCAAGAGCCTGGAGCCTGCTTCAGAATCTGTGACTCCCCCTCTCTCTCTGTCCCTTCCCCAGCTCATGCTCTGTCTCTGTCTCTCAAAAAGTAAATAAACGTTAACAAAAAATTTTTTTTAAATTTCATTACATGTGCTTTTTGGAGGTAGATTCTAAGAAGAGTCTTTAAGCAGAGAAATAAACAAAGTGTGGCTAGATAAATTATAGATGATAGATAGATGATAGATAGATAGATAGATAGATAGATAGATTTCTCTGAATAACTGTGTCCAAAACTTAAAATAGTATAAATCGTAAACACTGGGAATTCATTCTTCCTTCTCTATTCCTAATTTCAAAGATCTCTGCTTATACTTTTCAAAATTAGACACTCTTCATTGTTCCGTATGCATGTTAGTACTTCTTCCTTATGGAAAGAGAAACAATCCTTTTCCACACCAACGGCAGTGTTCTATGTACATTATTTGTACCTTGATATACATATATACATTTATATACGCATTATGGAAATATTTTCACATCAGTGTATAGAAAACTTCCTATTTTTAAGATGAATATATTATTTTATATATGTATTCTAATATAACCGATTTAACCAAATCCTCAATAATTACATTTGACCTGTTTTCAAATATTCATTATTATGGGGGGGAAAAGTAGGTTTGAATAGCCAAGTGCATACATTATTTCGTAAGTAATCAGGTATTTCGAGTTGGGTTCCCTGGGAAGTAGACACCAAGATGGAGTTAAAATTGCAGGACTTTTATTGGGATTGCTCTTGGGATGCCCTATGGAATAGGTGTAGGGGGGAGAAGGATATTGCAGAGGGAGTTTTCAAACTTTACCTAAAATATCTGAATACTTTTTTCTCTCATATCTTGATGACAAAGTTGTTATTAATCTTAAGATTTTTTTTGCAAGTTTGACAGGTTAAAATTCACATTTCTCTAGTTTTATTATATTGTTTTGTGAGTGAAGTATCTTTGAAGATAGTTGGGGTCATTTGTAATTATGTTGTGTGAAATTTCCATTTCATTTATCCTTTGCCCATATTTTCTTTGGGTTTTGGTCTTTTTCTTACAGATTTCTTTATACCCAAATGATGATAGACTTTGTGATAGTAAAATTTAAATTTTTTTTCATTTTTCCATTTGTGTTTTTACTTTGCATATTGAAATATTGACATGTAAGGTTTTTTTTATTTATATAAGATTAAGTTTATCAATAGTTTTTCTCTTTGTGAATTTTGAAATACTTTTAAAGAAAGATCTTATTCTTATATAAAAGAATTTACCCCTTTTTAAAGTTTATTTATTTATTTTGAGAAAGAATGAGAGGGAGAGAGGGAGAATCCTAAGCAAGCTCCTCACTATCAGCACAGAGCCTGATGCAGGGCTCAAACTCACAAACCACGAGGTCATGACATGAGCTGAAATCCAGAGTCCTATGCTTAATTGACTGAGCCACCCAAGCACCCCAAAGAACTCACTCCCTTTTTGTATTATTAGTATGGATTTATTTATTTTTTACATTTAAGTATTTGATCCTGGTAATAATGTCAAATATGGCTCAAACTATACTTTTCTTTCTGGATGAATAAATTTGTTTAAAATTTTCATCCTTCTACCATTAAGTTAAAATACATTTAATATGTAATCACATTATACACTTCCATTGATTACCTACAAAGCCATTAGAATTACCTACTTCTCAAAATGTCACTGTAATTCCACTGTGAAAGCACCCACACTACTGGTATTGTGGAGAACAACTAAAGTAAATATATAATTTATTATCCAAATGGGAACATTTTATTTTTAATAGTAAAAGGAGGTACAACTAATTCTTATTCTAGGACAACAGGCATAAGCCTTGACTGCCATGGGCTTAAGGCCATTCTAGAAATAGCTTCTTTAACTCTTTATCAATTTCTTCTATTGAAACTAGTCTATAATTTTCTTTTTTCATAATACTTTTGTCAAGTTTTTGGTATCAGGTTATGCTTTCCTCATAAATTGAGTTTGGAAATGCTTTTTTCTCCTTTATTTGCCCAAATAATTTAGAATTTAGTAGTGTTGTTTCTTCCTTATATTTTTCATAGAATTTACTAACGAAATGATCTGTGCATTGGGATGTATATCATCACATATACCCCCTATGCATTAGGTTTTATTTATGGTACTATTTTGCACTTGTAGATCTCCTTTAACTTTCAAAATATGACACAAATATTTGCTTCCTGAACTCTCTTTCACATGTCTTTTCTCTAGACACTTTTTCTTTGGCATTAATCATACCAATAATTCTTAGCTATCTTCTAACATGTCAGATTACAGTAAAACCTTGGTTTGTGAGCATAATTCATTCTGAAAACATGCTTGTAATCCAAAGCAGTTGTATATCAAAGCGAATTTCAAGAACCATTGGCTCAGTTGTGGTCATGTGACATTTGGCATCACATACTACTCATATTGCAATACATCGCTTGTTTATCAAGTTAAAATTTATTAGAAATGTTCATCTTAACATTCACAGAACAAGCTACAATCCAAGGTTTGACAGTATTTCACTTTATGGTTATTTATATTCTATAGAGAAAGTGTTCATTAAAATTTAATGGCTATTCACTATTTTTCAAGCAGTATGCTAGGCAACGTAGATCTCACAGCAATTATTTGATAGTGTATTATTTTTCAGTTTCCAATGAAAAGTCGTGGCTTAAGAGGGTTTAATTAATAAGTTTAAGGCATTAAATTATCGTACCACATCTGTTTATCTGCCATCATCCTTTTTTAGAGGGAGTTATTCTTCCTTATTACATGCAATCCCCAAAAAGGGTTGTCAATAGGGTTTACCCATTTTATTGCTATGAGCGAAGCCTAAAATGAAGTAGTTATATTATTTTATCACCTGATAACACAGATTGGTTTCATAGACATATACACCAAGAAGAGCAAAGTATTCTCTGGAACTGATATGCAGATAATAGAAGAGAAAAAGCCATCTTCCCACAGAGATTGTTAAAAAGCTATGAAGCTATGACTGCTGGTAGCAATCCTACCTAACATTCCAAAGTGTCATGAAAGCTCCAAACTCTCAAGTCACTCAGGAAAAGAGATAAAGAGAACACACGCCTCAGAATACAGTGACCTTATATCCTGATTTGCCTGGGATTTTTTTCATTTGTTGCAGATCAATTAATGTTTTTTAATTAATGTTAAGAACCTCCTCTCACCCTGAAACAGGTCTTAGTAATGGATTATATATTCACTCTTCCTAAATATATTGTGTTCCTAGAATCTGGCAGTGCCCAGAGCAAGTTGTAACCTAGACTTCCCAGTCATGTAGGACTTTAACTCTGCATTCTTGCTTAAGATAGATTAATTGGATTTTTGTCAGTTGTAAACATATACATCCTAAACAATACAGCTAAAATATGACAGAATTAAATTTATGACTTCATTTATCTAATTCTAAAGTCAATGATTTTTACCTTATTCCATCTATTGAAACATTAGTTTTAAAGTATTCTATTCTGATTTCCTGGTTCTTTGGCTTTCAGACTCAGACCAGGGCCCACACCATCCGCTCCTAGATTCTTAGGCCTTCAGAACATGGACTGAATTAACCCCAGCTTTCCAAATGTTTCAAATTGCAGATGACAGATCATGGGACTTCTTGGTCTCCATAATCATGTGAACCAATTCTCATGCTGAATCTCCTCACATCTAACACTCTCTCTATGCATATCCTATTGGTTCTGTTTCTCTGGTGAATACTGACTGATACAGGGTATAACATTTTAAAGATTTTTAGCTGCAAGTACAAAGGTAATAGAAGTCTAAATTTATTAAATGCAATTACATTTTCCATTTATTTTTAAATTTTAATTTTGATAATAGGAATTTGTAATTCAATACTTTATGGTATCAAAGCATTGTTTTCTTTTATAATCCCTAATTGCAGACTTTGTCATAGGATTGAAATTGTTTCCTTCCTATGAACAGTCATCCATCTCAGAACATCAAACCAGTTATGGACATAGTGACAGGATCAACAATTTCTAGTGTGTAATCTTACCTTAAAAAAAAAAAAACACTCCAGTTTGGTGAGAAAATAAGAACATGTGTCTGTATTTCAACTAAATTAGAATGCCATCTATTTGAAACTGGAGCCCAATTAGAGCTTGATGGAAAATTCTAGGATCACACTAGTACCAATTATTCCAGGTGATGACAGTGTTTAGAATTTTTTTCAAAGTAAATTCAGAGCCATCCAGGGAATCTTTGCCAAGAACAGATCTTCTTTTTAATAAAAGACCTACAGTTCCTAGATTCTTGTTAGGGTCCCTGAATCATTTGCTTCTTCCTTCTAATTTCAGATATAAACTCATCATTAAGAGATTCAAATCATCCTTGTGCTTTAGATTATTTGTATTCAATATCCATCAATTGTTCTATTTTAAATATGTCTCTGTGTCCCCTTGGATTTTTTTTTAAATCAAAATTGATGTGGCATATTAAGAAACAAAAGCATAATGGCTTCTTCATGTTTTCCTTTGATGTGTAATTAAAGCACATCAATGTTAATTGAAAGTTTAAAAATCAGACTACTACACTATCCATCTGCAGTTTAATATTGGGAAATAAGTTCCAATTCTGCCCCCACCTTTGAATCAAATAAAAAGCCCCTGTTACTACCTTTGATTCCATAAAAGCATGTCTTTGACACCTTTCACTGCACAATGATTGTCTGTAGTTTATTATTCGGGCCAGTTATTGTGCTATCATTGCCATGAGTTTCAATTAAGCCAGGTGCTTAAGAACATACAAATTTAATGTGTTATTTCAGTGAATGCAACACTGGACTGTAAAGATGACAAAGAACTCCTGAGACGGAGTTACCCAAGCTTTAGGTAATGTGTTCTGTATTAATAGAACAGCCCTTGTAGCAATATTTTATTCTGAATAGCATAATAAAGGTAGCTGGCATCATCAACTAGTGAGTTATTGTGAATTTGAAGAGAGTTTTGAAACCTCAAGCTGGAGAATAACCACAATTCCATTAAAATAAGGAATTAAATCAAAGATCTCCATCACCACTATATTAATACAACAAAATGAAGCATTGTGCTATTTCTTTCCATTAATTCCTTGATGAATGGCATTGTTGACATGCACATATTTCTAGAAACTAGAAACATGTATATCACACATGATTTAGCCAAATGGGTGATGTGTGCAGCTTGGAGGTCTTATTTCAACCTCAAAAAATAAATAATAATGAATATACTGTATAAGAGGGATGAGTTCAAGATGGCAGTCTAGGATGATCCTGAACTCACTTCCTCAATAAATTTACAATTACATGTGGAATAATTTCCACTGAAAAACACATGAAAACTGAATGAACACAGCCTCCACAATAAAGGATTAAAGGGCAGGAATGCAACAGGTGGACGAAGCAGAGACACAGTCTCACCAAAACAAAACAAAGAACCCACCCCACAATCAGGAGAGATTTCAAAAATACAGAAATTTCCCTGAGAAGCGAGTGGTCTGTGCTTCACATCAGGCACATCAACCCCTAGATCCTCTGCAAGACAGATAAGCCTCCAAAATGCCTCACTTGGAAAATCAATAGAGGATACATCCAAGAAAATCATGGTAACCAACTTAGAGAACTTACTTTTAAAGGAAGAGCAAGTCTAAAGCACCAAAGATACCATAAACAGCCTGACTGAGACCAAATTCTTGAAAGACTCAGAAATCGGTAGCCATAGGAAATTTTGAAAGTAGAGGTGAACATGTACTGAAAACAGGAAGATTCAGATTCCTTTTTTTAATCATCTCAAACTAGTGAGTGTCAGACCTTCTTCTTAAAGAAGAGTGAGGATTAATTCTGAAGAAAGTGAATTAAAGTGACTCTACCTGGATGTCACCAGTCATACCTGAAGATGTTGTTTGCTTTATCTTTCTTGTATGCTTCCTTGGGAAACTAGTGGAGGATCTCCCTCTCTCAAACAAAAAAGAAAAAGAAATGGAAGATCTAACTTACAAGAAACAGAAAAGTCACCATAAAAGAGAGGAAAAGGACATTTCAGGTTGATGTGAAAGGGAGATGCTAGAATGACATTATTTCATTAGGTCAGTCTAGACGGAATCCAGTCACCTTTGGAGCATAAAGACAGCATCTATAGGAAAGTCCTCATGGTGCAGGTGTTTCAGAATTCTGAGAGAAAGATTATGAATGTAGAGAGAATTTGGTGGTAATTAATCATAGGCACATGAGTAAGCACAATAGAAAACATTAATCATTAATTTCAAGGAAACAAAAAGTTATAGAAGAAAGGAAATGTAAATTTAGTATAATGCTATGATTAGCTATAAATTCTATGTTCAGGGGCTCCTGGGTGACTCAGTCAGTTAGGTGTCTGACTCTTGATTTCAGCTCAGGTCATGTTCTCACAGTCTGTGAGATTGAGACCCACTTTGGGCTGTGCACTGACAGTGTGGAGCCTGCTTGAGATTCTCTCTCCCTCTCTCTATGCCCTCTCTCTCTTTCTCAAAATAAATAAATAAACATTAAAAAAAAACTTATGTGTTCAGTCACAATAGTGTATTTGTATTATTTTCCTATTGCCACATAACAAATTATCATCATATTTAGCAGCTTAAAAGCACACACACTTATTTCATGGTTTAGTTGGTCAGGAGTCCAGGCAAAGTGTAGCTGGGTTTTCCACTCAAGGTCTCAAAGGGCTTTAAACAATATGTTGGCTGGGCCATGTATCTTTCTGGAACTCAAGGTCCTTTTCCAAATTTATGTGGTTGTTGGCACGATTCAGTTCCTTGTGGTTATATGACTTATAGCCCTTACTTCATAATGACCATTGGCTGGAGGACAACTTTAGCTTCTAGAAGTCATCTGCAGTTCTCTACCATGTGGCCCTCCCCATAGGCCATTCACCATGGGGCTGTTGACTTCCTCAAGACAAGCAGGAAGGTTTCTCTTTCTGTTAATACACACTCTTACAAGATAATCCAATGAAGAGAGGAGGAGCCCATTACATTTCCCATGTTCCATTGAAAGTAAGTCAAAGGCCCACCCCTACTAAGGGGAGGGGATTATACAGGCATATTATCAGGGACTAAAGATCATGGCAACCAATGTAGGATTCTATTTATCACAATATTAAGTATGAATTTAAATAAAAGTTATAAAATGACAATATTGGAAGAACTGAGTAAGACAAGAATACGTGGGTATTAAGATCCCATGGATTCTTCATAATCTAGCAGTTTGTAATACCTAAAACTAAAACAGTTAATACCATTAATCTGAGAAAATTACATGCGAATATAGAGGAAAATATCAGATGAAATGTATTCAATCCTTGTTCTGCATGTATCTTTGAAAAAATGAAAATTAAATCAGAAAAATATGTAAGTAGCATTTGACTTTTTTTAAAAGCAGCTATGAATTCAAAAGAAGAAAATAGATATTAGAAATACTGAATGGAAATGTGAAAAGAGTTTACTTATGCTTAGATATGGGGTTAGGGAAACAAAGATGATTAAGCATTCTACGACAGATGGCTGTATAAATTCATGTGGACATGAGAAAATTTAATACATGTTTTTAAAGTTTTATCTCTGAGAATATTTTCTCCACTATATGTAACTTTTTGAAAAAATAAAGATCAATAAGACAATTTGTCAGAACACTACACATAAGGTGGTAGTTTAAGAACAATTGTAGAATTCATTTTTCAATAGTGATTTGTTTTACTCAATTACTCAATAAAGGGAAAACTTAAGATTTTAATTTGACAACTCAGTGGTATGAAAACAATATAGGAAAATAGAAAAAAATGATGCAAAGGGATTAATAATTATCTAAGAAATGACACCAGTCATAGATATATCAGTTTAAACATCCTTTTTAGGAGGAAAGAATCATGAAAGGAGAATTGGGAAAAAAGTCCTTCACCTATAAGAGAAGACAGATCAGGTTCACAGCAGATCTGACCACAGAAACTTGGCAGGCCAGAAAGGAGTGGCAGGATATATTCAACATGCTGAATGGGAAAACTATGCAATCAAGAATTCTTTACCTAGCAAAGTTGTCATTCAAAATAGAAGGAGACATAAAGAGTTTCCCAGACAAACAAAAACTAAAGCTGTTCATTACCACTATACCAGTACTGCAAGAAATTATAAGGGGACTCTTTGAATGGCGAGGAAAAAAAAAAAAAAAGGCCAAAAGCACAAAGGCTAAAACAGACCAGAGAACATCACCAGACATACCAACTACTCTATAGGCAGCACAATGGCAGTAAATTCATATCTTTCAATAATCACTCTGAATGTAAATGGACTAAATGCTCTAAGCAAAAGACACAGGGTATCAGAATAGATAAATAACAAGGTCGATCTATATGCTCCCTACAAGAGTCTCATTTCAGACCTGAAGACATCTGCAGATTGAAAGTGAGGGGATGGAGAACCATCTATCATGCTAATAGACATCAAAAGAAAGCCAGAGTAGCCATACTTATCTCAGACAAACTAGATTTTAAAACAAAGACTGTAACAAGAGAGAAAAAAAGCATTATGTCATAATAGATCATACCACAGATATTCTCAGACCAAAATGTTATGAAATTTGAAATTAACCACAAGAAAAAAAAATTGGAAAGACCACAAATACTTGGAGGTTAAAGAACATCTTACTGAAGAATGAATGAGTTAACCAAAAAATTAAAGAGGAAATAAAAAAAAATATAAGGAAGCTAATGGAAATGAAAACATGACAGTCCAAAACCTATGGGATGCAGCAAAAGCAGTCATAAGATGGGAAGTATACAGCAATCCAGGCTTTCCCGAAGAGGGAAGAAATGTCTCAAATACACAACCTAACTTTACACCTAAACGAACAGGAAAAAGAACAGCAAGTAAAGTCCAAAATCAGCAGTAGAAGGGAATTAATAAAGATTAGAGCAGAAATTATATATATATATATATATGCTGTATACATATATACATGTATATATGTATATGTATATATATGTATATGTATATATGTATATATGTATATATATGTATATGTGTGTGTATATATATATATGTATGTATGTATATATATATATATATATATATATATATATATAGGAACAGATAAATGAGACTAGGAGATATATCTTTGAAAGAATAAACAAAATTGATAAACTCTTAGCCAGTCTTATCAAAAAGAAAAAGGAAAGGACCCAAATAAATAAAATTACGAATGAAAAAGGAGAGATCACAACTAACAACACAGAAATACAAACAATTTTAAGAGAATATTATATTCTCATTATATACCAACAAATTGGGCAATATGGAAGAAATGGAAAAATTCTTGGAAACATATGAACTACCAAAACTGATACAGGAAGAAATAGACAATTTGAACACACCCATTACCAATAAAAAAAATTGAATCAGTATTCAAAAATCTCTCAACAAACACGAGTCTAGGGCCAGGTGACTTCCCAGGGAAATTCTACCAAATATTTAAAGAAGAATTAAATACCTATTCTCTTGCAACTGTTCCAGAAAATAGAAATGGAAGGAAAACTTCCCATCTCATTTTATAAGGCCAGTGTTACCTTGATCCCAAACCAGACAAAGATGCCAATAGAAAGTAGAATTACAGGTCAATTTCCTTGATAAACATGGCTGCAAAAATTCTCAATAAGATACTAGCAAAGTGAATCCAACAATTCATTAAAATAAGTATTCACCATGATCAATTGGGATTTATTCCTTGGTTGCAGAGCTGGTTCAATATCTACAAATCAATCAACGTGATACACCACATTAATAAAAGAAAGGATAGGAATCATATGATCCTTTCAAGAGGTGCAGAAAAGCATTTCACAAAATATACATCCTTTCTTGATAAAAACCCTTAAGAAACTAGGGATAGAAAGAACATGTCTCAGCATCACAAAGACCATATATGAAAGACCCCCAGCTAATATAATCTTCAATGGGAAAAAAACTGAGAGTTTTCCCCCTAAGGTCAGGAACATGACAGGAATGTCCACTCTCATCATTGTTGTACAACATAGTATTGGTAGTCCTAGCCTCAGCAATCAGATTACAAAAAGAAATAAAAGGGATACAAACTGGCAAGAAAGAAATCAAGCTTCCACTCTTCACAGATGACATGATACTCTAATGGAAAACCCAAAAGACTCCACCAAAAAATTGTAAGAACTAATACATGAATTCAGCATAATCACAGAATGTAAAATCAATGTACAGTAATCAGTTGCATTTCTATACACCAATAATGAAACAGAAGAAAGAGAAATCAAGGAATGGATCCCATTTATAATTGCACCAAAAACCATAACATACCTGGTAATAAATCCAACCAAAGAGGTAAAAGATCTGTACACTGAAAACTATAGAAAGCTTATGAAAGAAATTGAAGAAGACACAAAGAAATGGAAAAACATTCCATGCTCATGGATTAGAAGAACAAATATTGTTAAAATGCCAATACTATCCAAAGCAATCTACTCATACAATGAAATCCCTATCAAAATAACACCAGCATTCTTCACAGAGCTAGAACAAACAATTCTGAAATTTGTATGGAACCAGAAAAGACACCAAATAACCAAAGTAATGTTCAGAAAGAAAACCAAAGCTGGAGGCATCACAATTCCAGATTTCAGGCTGTATTACAAAGCTGGAGGCATCAAGACAGTATGGTACTGGCACAAAAACAGACACATAGTCCAATGGAACAGAATAGAGAACCCAGAAATAGACCCACTAGTGTATGGCCAACTAATCTTTGACAAAGGAAAAAATATCCAATGTAAAAAAGACAGTTTTCAACAAATGAGGTTGGGAAAACTGGACAGTGATGTGCCAAAGAATGAAATTGGACCACTTTCTTACATCATGCCCAAAAATAAATTCAGAATGGATTAAAGACATACATGTAAGACAGAACCATTAAAATCCTAGAGGAGAAAACAGACAGCAACCTCTTTGACCTTGGCCACAGGAACTTCTTACTAGACATGTCTCTGGATGTAAGGGAAACAAAAACAAAAATGAACTATTAGGACCTTATCAAGATAAAAGTCTTATTCACAGTGAAGGAAACAATCAACAAAACTAAAAGGCAACCAATGGAATAGGAGAGAAATAAAGAGTATCAGAAATATATAAAGAATCTATCAAACTTAACACTGAAAAACATATAGTCCAATGAAGAAATGGGCAGAAGACATGAATAGACACTTTTCCAAAGAAGACATCCAGATGGCTAACAGACACATGAAAAAATGCTTAACATCACTCATCATAAGGGAACTACAAATCAACCACAATGACATACCTCCTCACACCTGTCAGAATGGTTAAAATTAACAACTCAGGCAACAACAGATGTTGGCGAGGTTGCAAAAAAAGGGAAACACTTTTGCACTGCTGGTGGAAATGCAAACTGGTGCAGACACTCTGGGAAACAATATGGAGGTTCCTCAAAAAGTTAAAAATAGAACTACCCTATGATCCAGCAATTGCACTATTAGGTATTTATCTCAAGGATACAAATATGTTGATTCGAAGACACATGCACTACAGTGTTTATAGCAGCACTATCAACAATAGCCAAATTATGGAAAGAGCCCTAATTTCCATTGACAGATGAATACGGAAGTGGTATAAATATACAATGGAATATTAGCGATCAAAAAGAATGCAATCTTGCTATTTGCAGCAATGTGGATAGAACTAGAGTGTATTATTCTAAGCAAAATAAGTCAGAGAAAGACAAATGATTTCACTCGTATGTGGAATTTAAGAAATAAAAGAGATGAACATAGGGAACGGGAGGAAATATAAAACATTAAAAAAACAGAGAGAGAGGCAAACCATAAGAGACTCTCAAATACAGAGAACAAACTGGAGGGGAGGTGGTTGGCAGATGCGATAAATGGGTGATGGGCATTAAGGGGGCACTTGTTGGGATGAGCACTGGGTGATATATGTAAGTGATGAATCACTAAATTCTACTCTTGAAACCAAAACTACTCTATATGTTAATTAACTTAAATTTAAATTTAAAAAGAAAACTTTGTAGTTCATATAATAGTAATTCTCTATATCAAAGCAATAATATACAATAAGCTTACTATGAAAAATACTGGTTGCTCTGGGGCTGCCCTTTCATAGAACTACTGGTACACAGTAGCTGTCTTTTTGTTTTTTATGATTTATTAATCTATAAGAGAAAATACTGTGTTATACGCTACATTGCATTTGTAATTGTACTTAATTTTTACTGAAGTTTGATTTTAGCAGACCCATAGAACAATACAATGACCATAGTATTTTAAATATTATTTTAAGTACAACATTCAAAACTATATCCATTATATTGGGTAAAAAATAAATAAATAGATAAAAAAATAAACATCCTTATCATGAAATTAAATTCAGCAACTTCATCAGCAAAATGCTAACAGGTGAATTCTCACAAATACTGATATCCTGTGTGTGTTCATGTATCTACTGTGGGTGTTTTAAGAAAGACTCAAGAAACAATAACACTCATATGTACAAATACAAGAATTCCTAAGCTTCAAAATTTTCATTTTGTATGCCTGTAGATATAATAAAGAGAATTTGCCCCTTTAAAAACAGATGGTGACAGTGTTTTCTTCTGAATATCACTTTCGACTTAGGTTTCCGACAAGTTAGGACCCTAATTGGAACTTAAACTATCTACAAGGGGAGGAGTATCTGAAAAGAAAACACATTTAAGTTAAACAAGAGATGAAAATAAAGAGTTTGATGGGGCGCCTGGGTGGCTCAGTTGGTTGAGCGGCTGACTTCGGCTCAGGTCATGATCTCACGGTCCGTGAGTTCAAGCCCCGCGTCGGGCTCTGTGCTGACAGCTCGGAGCCTGGAGCCTGTTTCGGATTCTGTGTCTCCCTCTCTCTGACCCTCCCCCGTTCATGCTCTGTCTCTCTCTGTCTCAAAAATAAATAAACGTTAAAAAAAGATAAAAAAAAAAAAAAGAAAATAAAGAGTTTGAGAGATCCAGGGACTATAGAGATGGCATTAGGTTTCAGACAATAACAGGCATTTGAAAAGTTTTGGCAGAGGTCAATGCTCCAAAAAGATAGAATAAAATAATTCCAAAATAATAAAAATTTCTCCGTGTCTCAAAATTTGTTTCATCTTCTATTTCAAGCAAGACAGATAATTTTCTCCTAGATACTTCATCTTCAGTTTCACTTTGCATAACAAATAGATCAATCTATTATAGATCATGACATAAATTGTACCAAAAATGCAACATGAAATCATCTCTTGTGAACATACATTTTATGAATAATGATTAGCCTCTTAAATCTGTCCATAAAGGGAAAAAAGGCCAATATAAAAATAGAGATAGGAAGAATTTTCATTCAGTTCACTAGTATGGTGATGTTCAAATATTAATACGTAGCTTATCAAATACTATACATTTCCACATCAGTGTGTTCAATAAATCATGAAAGACAAGAGACCGGAACTGAAAATAGAAGTTAAAAGAAACAAACACACAAGAACCTCCCCCTCCCTCAATCAAACAAATAAAACCAAAAAACATTGATAAAATACAGAGGGAAAATAAAAAACCCTCAAATGGCTTTTAGGCAAAACAAAACAAAACAGCAACAATAACAAAGGCAATATGATCAACAAAGTAAATGCCTGAGGAATAGAACAGAGAAACAGAGTGACTTCTTTGACAGAGCTAAGCATTCAGGGTTAAAAGAGGGGATGTTAAATACTACTCAAGTCATTTTCTCTAATATTAAACGTTGTGGATAACAAAACAATTCAATTCAGCACCACATATACACATTATAAAAGCGAATAATGAACTTTAGCAATTAATGCATCTGCTATTATTTTACTATATAACAACAATATTCTAATAATGGAAGGACTTTTAAAACTGTGTTATAATTTAAATCTGTATGACTCTGATCTATATGTTTTGGTTCCAGATTTTGTTTTAATTTATTTTTTTAAGTTTATTTATTTGTTTTGAGAGCAAGAGAGCACAAGGAACCCCAAGCAGGCTCCACACTGTCAGTGCAGAGCCCAATATGGGGCTCGAACTCACAAACCATGAGATCATGCATGACCTGAGCCAAAGTCAGACGCTCAATCAATTGAGCCACCCAAGTGCCCCTTGGTTCCAGACTTTAAACAGAATTTCCCTTTGTGTCCCTTTTGGATAATTATGCTTCTTCTTGCTATCTTGAATTCTAATTTTTTAGTTTTCAAGCTTGATATAGTCTAAACTGTGACTTTCAAAATAGAATTAAACCCTATTAATAAAGAATAGTAAATACTAAAGTATAGTATGTTTATACACAGAAAAACATTACCTATAAATTCCAAGAGTATTTTAAAATAAAATGGAACAATCTTAGTCTGAAAATTATCAAATGGTCAGATATTGTGACAACTGAGTAATTGCGAATGCTGTTAGTCTTTCAGCACATTAAATAGAATCATCCAAATTTCAGTACCTGATTTAAGAATATTTAAAATGAGGGGTGCCTGGGTGGCTCGGTGGGTTGAGCATCCGACTTCGGCTCAGGTTATGATCTCACGGCTTGTGAGTTTGAGCCCCGCATCGGGCTCTGTGCTGGCAGCTCGGAGCCTGGAGCCTGCTTCGGATTCTGTGTCTCCCTCTCTCTCTGCTCCTAACCCACTCGCATTCTGTCTCTGTCTCATTTTAAAAACATTTAGGGGCGCCTGGGTGGCGCAGTCGGTTAAGCGTCCGACTTCAGCCAGGTCACGATCTCACGGTCCGTGAGTTCGAGCCCCGCGTCAGGCTCTGGGCTGATGGCTCGGAGCCTGGAGCCTGTTTCCGATTCTGTGTCTCCCTCTCTCTCTGCCCCTCCCCCGTTCATGCTCTGTCTCTCTCTGTCTCAAAAATAAATAAAAAACGTTGAAAAAAAAAATTTAAAAACATTTAAAAAAAAAGAATATTTAAAATGACTTAGGGATGTTAGTAGACTCGTGAGTAATTGTATAATTGGTTTTACTTGAAGGGTTTGTAAAAAATGGCATAAAACTCCCATTACTTTCAGGCTGTAGAGAGTAATGGCAGAAGTAAATACAGAGAAGGTATGAAGATATTTTTGAAGTGAAATGGAACTCAGAAATCGTTGGTTCCTTTAGAAGTTAAATCATTGGGTCATTTGTTACCTCTTAGTACTGAGTGTCAAAACTATTTTAGATTAATACAGTTTTGTGATGAACATCATTGTGAAGAGAAAGACAAGTTTTCTCTCAAATATTATATGAGCAATAGGTGTTTATTTAATAGCTTGTTTAACAATTGTTCATATTTCACTGCAGGGCAGGCTTTGAACGTCACTATGATAGAGTAACATTCATTAATATGAGTATGAATTATATGTATTATGCATAGGCTTGAAAGATATATGTTGGTCATTATCTACTGTTGATAACTTTATTGAAAATAAGTCATTTAAATGCCTAGTGTTCAGATACCAACACATCAATGGTAAATAAAACAGTAAAAAGAGTAGAAAAAATCCATAACTAATAAAGTAACAGACATTCTATTTTTGTAGCAATAAAAAAAACCCTCAATTCAAATACAGACTACCAGCGTTCTGTAAGTAACATGATATAAATAGGCAAATTTAATTTTGTAAGCAAACTGATACATTAGAAAATGATGGGTGGCACCTGGGTGGCTCAGTCAGTTAAGCGTCCAACTCTTCATTTTGGCTCAGGTCATGATCTCATGGTCGTGAGATCAAGCCCTGCATCGTGCTCTGTGCTGGGTGTGGAATCTACTTAAGATTCTCTCTGTCCCTCTTCCTCTACCCCTCTCTAGCTCACTTGCTCAAAAAATAAATACGTAAATAAATAAATAAAAAAGACAATGATGGCATGAGAATAGATGTCATCATTGCTACTTATTCCTGAGATACAGCAATGATTGATCATCATGAGTATGCAACTGGAATCTTATTTGAGTCTCTGGAATTTAAAATGAGCCTAATTTGACTAAAATGAAAGCCTTTTAGAACCTGTCAGCATGTTTGTTTTTACTTGATTACAGATTCTTTCATGTAAACACAACTATTTTTACTATGTTTGCTATAATTACACTTTAATAAACTCAAATTTATATGCCTGCAAATTATACTGAAACATTCTTTTTTGAAATCCAACCAATATATTGAATTTTTATATTGAAAAATGTAGTTTACATATTTCATGAAGCCCTACCAGTGTGGTAAAAATGACTATATACAGTTTCCGATTACAAGTTCACCTTATCCATTTTAACAACACTTGATCTTTTGTAAATCACAATGAGTGTCAGTCTATAAATAAAAATTGCTTCTAAAAGAACTTCAGACAAAATTATTATTAGTAGCCAAATCACAGAAGCATATGTTGTCATTGAAACTAACACTATAATAAAAATATATGTTAAATATTAAAAAAAAAACTGCTCATTTAAACCTCAGGCATGTGTATTTGAAATTACAAAAATGTTAGTTTTTTAAGCTTTGGGCTGAACATGCCATTTCCTGAGTTGTATGCAACTGTGCTGTTCTCGCTAACCAATCAATTTAAATTGACATTTTGTTAGAACAGGAGTATTTGGGGAATAAAAGATGAACACACTTTCATCCTTACTCATAAATCAATTCTATTCTGTGCACAAAACATAGAACAATCTTTTAGTTCAAGTTATTGAAATACAATCCTAACAAACTCACTGCATTTTTCTTCTCTTGTTCAAAGTAATGTTCATGAAAAAGTACACACAAAATACATACTAAGAATGTTATTATAAACATACATATCTTCAGTAGTGGTGGTGATAAAAGTACCATTTTACTACAGAAGATCATGTAATTTCTGAAAGGACATTCTTTGTTTTATAAACAGAGCAGATGAATGAAGTGTAGGAAATTTAGAATGGGTCCTCATTTATGTTTACATGGAGCTTATTTTAATCAATAATCAATCTAATTTGTCCTCGTGTTAAAAAAATACAGAAAATCCACTACATGGGATGGGGGATGATATGATTTTCATCTGTCTTGATCGTGGTTGTACGTGCTCAGCAGAAAGGTAATGTATGCCAGATCTTGACAAGCTATTTGTGTTTTGACCTTATTATTGTAAGTTTTGAACCATGTCGGTGATTCATGCACTATTGCTTACTGAATGATATTCTTGGGTTTAAAATGCTTTAGCTGTATCTGTAGATAACCTTAGTGGACTTTCTAGCAGGATGGTATGGTGGTTTTAAAATATGTCCACATGTTCTTTGGTACCCTTCCCCTCCAGAAGGTGAAATCCCATTCTGCTCCCCCTCAATGTGGGTAGAACTTTTAGACAGTAGAATGTAGTAGAACTGGGACTGATGTGTAAGATTCAGATATAAAAAAGCCTTCACACTTCCTTCTTACTACTTCTATTGGATTTTTTTATCTGTGGTAGATAGTCTATGTGTTTTGGGGGACACCTAAGCAGACCTATGACAGGTCCTGTGACCTGCAGTAGTACTATATGAGTAAGCCATCTTGGAAATTGAAAATCCCAGACCCAGTTGTCTTCTAGATACCCAGATATCTTCTAACCACCACCTTGACTAAAGCGTCATGAGAGATCCAAACCCAGAACCAGTCAGATGGGCCAATT
Source organism: Panthera uncia (assembly GCF_023721935.1). NCBI lineage: Eukaryota > Metazoa > Chordata > Mammalia > Carnivora > Felidae > Panthera > Panthera uncia. The sequence goes on along the minus strand of NW_026057586.1, from coordinate 41,694,660 downwards.
CTAGATTCTGAACTCAGAAACTGTGTGAGATACTGCATGTTTGCTAAGTTTGGGGATAAATTGTTATACATGAGTTTTATTTATTTATTCAAACAACAACTAGTGATAACAGCATGAATCCTTTCTTAACTATCACAGTCTGATTGAAACAAGATTTCTTATTTCGGGGCATCTGGGTGGTTCAGTTGGTTAAGCATCCGACTTTGGCTGAGATCACGATCTCACTGTTTATGAGTTTGAGCCCCACATCAGGCTCTGATGTTAGCACAGAGCCCACTTCAGATCCTCTGTCTCACCCTCTCTCTGCCCACCCTTCCTTGTGCTCTCTCTCTCTCAAAAATAAAATAGACATTTGGGGCACATGGGTGGCTCAGTTGATTGAGTGTCTGACTTTGCATCAGGTCACAATCTCGTGGTTTGTGAGTTCGAGCCCCGCATCAGGCTCTGTGCTGACACCTCAAGCCTGGAACCTGCTTCAGATTCTGTCTCTGTCTCTGTCTCTCTCTCTCTCTGCCCCTCTTCTGCTCATGCTTTCTCTCTCTCTCTGTCTCTCAAAAATAAACATTAAAAAATAATAATAATAAATAAAATAGACATTAAAAGAAAAAGTGGGGTACCTAGTGGCTCGGTTAAGCATCAGATGTCAGCTCAGGTCATGATCTCACAGTTTGTGAGTTCAAGCCTTGTGTTGAACTGCGCTTGACAGAGCAGAGCTTGGATACTGCTTTGAGCTCTGTGTCTCCCTTTCTCTCTGCTCCTCCCAACTCATGCCCTGTCTCTCTATGTCTCTCAAAAATGAATAAACATTAAGAAAAATAAAATGTATTTTAAAAAAAGAATTCTTGGGGCGCCTGGGTGGCTCAGTCGGTTAAGCGTCCGACTTCGGCTCAGGTCATGATCTCACAGTTCGTGAGTTGGAGCCCCGCGTAGGGCTCTGTGTTGACAGCTCAGAGCCTGGAGCCTGCTTCACATTCTGTGTCTCCCTCTCTCTCTGCCCCTTCCCTGCTCATGCTGTGTCTCTCTCTGTCTCAAAAATAAATAAAGATTAAAAAAAATTAAAAAAAAATAATAATAAAAATAAAAATAAAAAAAGAATTCTTATTTCTTTCCAGGTAATACACGGATCTTAAGTCATTGTTAATTCCAGTTAACACCTTCTTAAATTATTTGGTATATTTGCTATGTATTCTGATTCTATATACTTCTAAATCTGACAATATATCATTATTGTTCTTGCTGTTGTTAGATTGTTGACGTATGCAGTCAGTATTTGTGAAGTCTCTCTCCCTTTTTCCCCCTGAAAATGCCTTTACTTCACCTTTATACTTGACAGATATTTATGATAGCTACAGAATTCATGTTGACAATTATTTCAATTATTGGCTTTTAGCATTTGAAGATATTCTTTCATTTTCTTTTGGCATCTTTTTGTTATTATTATTCTGTTAAGTTCATTATAATTCTAATTTTAGTTCCTCTGCAAGTAACAGCTTTGTTCTTTGCCCTAAAATTTTTTTCTTTGGCTATGACATACTTTAGCTATGATATGTTTAACAATAGTTTCTTTGAATTTATCCTATATGAGTTCTCAACCTTCTTTAATATTAAGCATTTTTTCTTTAAACATTACTTTGGTCTCACTCACACTCTTTCCTTGTCTCCATCTTCAATCCCATTATATCAGATTTACCTTATAGATTGTGAAGTGTCTTTTCAACTGTTTTATACATTATTGAATCCACCATTGATTTTTAATTTCAATTATATTTGTCTCCTAAGTTAAAAATTTTCATTTTACTTATCTTAAGGTGTCTTCAATTACTTTTTTATGTAAGCACATTTACCAATTTTTAAAGCACACAATGTTTCTATTTGTTTTAAAATTTTATTTGTCCTGTCAGAAGGACACTCATCCATATATATATATATATATATATATATATATATATATATATATATATATATATATATATATATATATACATATATATATATATATATAGTTTTTTTAAATCTTATTTTTAATATTTAATTCCCTAACCTGTCTGGGACATCCCAGACAGGTTTTTGTTTTGTATATGATGTAAAGTAGTGGACTCACTTCACTTTTTTATGAGGATAATTATATTTTACCTTTCCTTATTGTAAATCTATTCCTTTTCTGTGTGGTCTGGCTTGCCAGGTCTATTATGTAACAGCGTTTCTTCTATACAGGTATCTGTTTCTGGCTGACTCTTTCATTGATCATTTATTGATCATTTCAATGGTCATTTCATTGATCATTGATCATTTTGGAAAAATCCAGTATCAGTTATGATGTTATGGACTCTGATACCTTACAAATAAAATTCCAATTCTTTATTATTCTCTGTTTTTGTTTGTTTTGTTTCAAGTTTTTATTTAAATTCTGTTTGTTAACACATAGTGTAATTACTGGTTTCAGGAGTAGAATTTAGTGATTCATCACTTACATATAACACCCCGTGCTCATCACAAGTGCCTCCTTAATAGCCCGGTTGGAGCCCGGGCTCCAACCACCTCCCCTCTGTCAATTTGTTTGTTCTATTGTTGAGTCTCTTATGGCTGGGGCTGCTGGGTGGTTCAGTGAGTTGAGTGTCTGATTTTTGGTATTGGCTTAGCTTATGATCTCATCATTTTGTGAGTTTGAGCTCAGCGTCAGGCTCTGTGCTGACAGTGCAGAGCCTGCTTGGGATTCTCTTTCTTTCCCTTTCTCTCTCCCCCTCCCCTACTTGCACTGTCTCTGTCTCTCTCAAAATAAGTAAACTTTAAAAAAAAGAAAAAAAGAGTCTCTTATGGCTTACCCCCCATTCTTCCCCCTTCTGTGTTCATCTGTTTTGTTTCTTAAATTCCACATATGAGTGAAATCATACTATATTTATCTTTCTTTGACTGACTTGTTTTGCTTAGTATAATACACTCCAGTTCCACCTATGACATTGCAAATGGCAAGATTTCATTCTTTTTTATGGCTGAGTAACATTCCATTGTATATATATGCCACATCTTCTTTATCTGTTCATTAGTCAGTGGATATGTGGACTCTTTCCATAATTAGGCTGCTGTTCATAATGGTGCTATAAACATTGGGGTACATATTCTCATTCAGAGGGCTTTTCCTTATTTTTGGCCCTAAATTCATATATGCTTTAAAATTACTTTCAGACTGTAGATCCATTTGGAGACAATCTCAACCTACTAATTCTCCTTTTTTGTGAATATGGCAAATATGTCCATTTATTTGGATCTTCTTTAATGCTTTTGCAACTTATTTCCTTTTTTTTATCTTTGTGAAATGTGCAAGAAAAATTATTATCTTCATTATAAAATGGATGTGGGGCGCCTGGGTGGCTCAGTCAATTAAGCGTCCGACTTTGGCTCAGGTCATGATCTCAAGGTTTGTGAGTTCAAGCCCCGTGTTGGGCTCTGTGCTGACAGCTCAGAGCCTGGAGCCTGCTTCAGATTCTGTGTCTCCCTCTCTCTCTGCACCTCCCCTGCTCATGCTCTGTCTCTCTCTGTTTTTCAATAATAAGTAAACATTAAAAAAATTAAAAATAAACAAACAAACAAACAAATAAAATGGATGTATATGCATATGCATTTAATATTTCTTAATTCTCTTTTGAAAAATTATCTTTTACTCCTTAGAGCTGTTCTTAGTTTGAGTCTGGGAAATCACACTACTCAGTAGATATTGACGACTCTCACAACAGTGTAGACAAATGGCTAAACTATACTCTTGTCTGTCTCAGACCAGATGAGTTTAAGTAGACTAGAAATTCCCTCTAGGGGGAAAAGAGTTTCAGGCACTAGAAACACAGTTGTTTTTTGTTTTTTGTTTTTGTCTTTTTAAAATTTTTCTTGTGTGTGTGTGTGTCCCTTTAAATTTCACTGAGCAATTCCTCAAGTCAGGACATCAGCATCAGCACCTAGGGGAAAAGCAGCCTTGGTTGCAGGCTTCCCTTAAATTTTTAAATGCTAGCCTGAGTTTAGAGCATAAGGGTGGACAACTGCTTCCCCAAAGGCAGGCACATTTTCACCTGTTTCTTTTTCATGAATCTTTACAAAGCAAAGTTTCTCTGCTTTCCTGCTATAAGCCCCATGAACTCAAGGTTAGCTTCTGCAGAAGAATGTTCACACTAAAGAGTAGAAGATTAAGGCCCAAGAATGATTGGCATGCATTATTATTAATTCAGTTGGTAATTTCTCAAGTGTATGGGTCATTGTTTTAGGCCTTTTTTGTTTGTAAACTGTTGGGAACCATTTAGAGTTTCCTCAGTTTATGAAGGATTTATTATAAAGTTACAGGTTAACATGGATTTTAATAATAGAACTAAATATTAAGAAAATTGAAATACTTTAGGATAAAACCAGATTTTGAATCAAGACATTTTGTGAGACATCAAGTTTGTAATTTTCTACATATTCCCTGGCAATTATCGTGATGCTTGTTATTCTCATTTGTTTTCTACCATTGCTTCTAACAGATATATCTCATCATACTTAAATTATTATTTTTACGTATTTCTTAAATCTGCAGTAGTTTACCTTTCAGTAAGTTTAAACATATCCTATGCTTGTTAAGCATTTGTACTTCCTCTTATACAAACTATGTATTAGTAACCTTTGCCAGATTTTCCTGTTCATTGTTTTTAACAAAATGTTTTAAATTATCTTGCACCAAACTATAAAAAAGTAGTTCCTTGTATCCCTTTTAAAGATGTGAATTTATGCTTTTAAGCTTCTGCCGTTAGTCTGTGGTGGGAAGCATAACATCATTTTCTGAACTCTAATGTTCCCTATTTATTAGTCTTTTTTCTTCACTTGTTCAAAATAGTTTAAAAATCATTTGAACATATCAGCATTTATTTTTCTCTTGCATTTCACTTACACATTTTTAAGCACCTACAGATATTTTGGGGGGATACTCTGTTAACAATTCACTATTAAAAAAAAGAAAAATTTAGTTCCTGTAATAAAAACTTTGCATTCCAGTAGTGTGTGTTCGCCATGAAAAAGCATAATTGCAATTAACAATTATAGCTGATTTATGTCTACAGGTCATTTTTCTTTCTTTAATTACCAACTTTTTCTATATCAAGATCTTTAAACAACTTATTGGTGGTTTGTAGAAACTCATTTAATAAGCAGTAAATTCTTCATTATATATTTACTGACAGTATTTCTTTATTAACCTTGTAAGTTATAAAAAGTTAACAGGGAATAGCATTTTGAAAATTTTCTCTTCAAAATTTTCAACTGAGATTCATTTAATTTTGGTCTTGTATGAATTTCTCTTCTCTTTGCTTTGATACTTTAAAAAAAATGTTTACATAGGGGGCCTGGGTGGTTCAGTTGGTTGGACTTCGGCTGGGGTCATTATTTCAGGGTTTGTGAGTTCAGACCCCCAGTTGGGCTCTGTGCTGACAGCTTGGAGCCTAGATCCTGCTTCGGATTCTGTGTTTCCCTCTCTTTCTGCCCCTCCCCAGCTTGTGTTCTCTCTCTCTCTCTCTCTCTCTCTCTCTCTCTCTCTCTCTCAAAAATAAATAAAATGTAAAAAAAAATTTAAAAAGTTTACTTACTTATTTTTGAGAGAGAGAGAGAGAGAGAGAGAAAGCACATGCAAGCACATAAGCAGGGAAGGGACAGGGAGAGAGGAAGACACAGAATCCAAAGCAGACTCCAAGCTGTGAGCTGTTAGCACAAACCCAGAGGGTCAAACTCACAAACTTACAAACCACGAGATCATAACACGAGCTGAAGTCGGATGCTAAACAGACTGAGCCATCAGGGCGCCCCTAGGATTTCCTTTTTAATAATCATACCCAATGACTTTTCCCCCTAAAATCTAGAGGTTATTACTGAAAACTGAAAACATATTCAAGCCCAAACAACCTTCTGAAGACAATTTCCACTAACCCATTTTTGTTCTCCTTCAATTCAACTTTCTTTTTCATTCAAATTTGAAACTCCTGATATATTTCTGTTGCACCTTTGTTAATGCTATTTCTCTTCATCGCATTCTAACTAAAAATCCATAGCCTTCAAAAAACAAAATGATGCCCTGATGAGATATTATCTTTATCCTTTTTGTGCTATTTTTTTATCAGCTTACATCTCTATTTTACCTTCTTTTTTAAAATGTTTGAGAGAGAGAATGTGAGTGAGGGAGGGGCTGAGAGGTGGGGAAGGAGAGAATCCCAAGCAGGCTCCACATGGTCAGCACAGAGCCCCACACGGGGCTAGATCTCACAAACTGTGAGATCACAACCAGAGCCGAAATCAAGAATTGGACACACAACCAACTGAGCCACCCAGGCGCCCTGTATTTTACCTTCTTTAACTTGTCTTATGTCTTAGTAAGACCAAAATCAACATCTTGGTTGCTACCACATCTTTGCAAAACAGTCAGATAGTGATAGGAACATATTAAATACTAAAACCATACTTGGAGTAAGAGGATCAATGCACTTCCTCCATACAGTACTGGATTGTGACTGCCTATACTGAACTTCTGTGATTTGAAAACATAAAGTGTACTCAGGCAAATTAAATATATTTTTAAAAGGTGTTCATAGAAGGCATGTTAGCTTCGCTTAACAAGCAGAAATACAAAATATTGTAAATCCTTATCAGAAAACTGGCTGGTTATACAATGATTTTCCCACTCTAAAAATATATGCATTAATGAACTGTTCAGCTCTCTTTTATTTATTTTTAATTGAATTGGAGAACATTTGTTTTAATTGAATTGGAGAACATTTGGCACTGTTTTGTCTTGTCCTTCTCAAGTGTCAGTTACTTTTGACATATTGACATGAAGGCCTATTTTGAAACATCCAAAATAATAAAACGCAGGGATTACTACCTATTGTAACACCTTCTTGGGTGTCTTTGCCTTTAATGTTTGTTATCATGAGCTGAATACAATCTCTCCCACTTTTATTTCTTTTGACACTTTGTCATCTGCAGCATATTCAAAATGTAAATATTCCTTCTTGTCCTGGAAAAATTGTACAGTAAATACTACTGTTTTGACCTTTTCAATATTCTCCATTTTGACTGGTTGTCTGTTCCAATCACAGGTTCGTGGGGTGGTAAACAGGGAGAGTTGGGGATGGCAAGCGAATCAAATTACAGAATACTAAAAAGGTCATAGTAGGATGCTTTTAATTTCACAGAACATATGAGATAGGGAAAAAAGATTTATAATGTTTGAAAAACGAGTAAATGTGATCTTGTGTGCATTTTTAACAAATAACTAGAAAAAGCTGATGATAAAATTCCTTTTGTTTATCCCAATTTTTAATTTATTTTTGGGCTACATCTGAAAAGTCAGGAAGCATGCTCTTACTGCAGATTAAATATAATTAATTCTGTTTTTCTTTGAATTAACAATGTATCAAATCCTCTTGAGTAGGAAACCTTTATTGTCTTAGTGCAGATAATATTTAACAAATAACACCTGTGTATTAGTGTGAATTTTTTTCTCTCCTTTCTATCCAGAAGATGGCTTAAAATATTGAATAATAGATCCAGATGGAAGATGAACTTTACTTAGTTTATTCTGCCTCACTGAACTTTTTTCACAATTGGGTGTATTTTCCCCCTTGCTACATGAGACTCAGAGGACTGATCTTTCATTGTGCTGTTTGTTTCATTGATGAATAGCTTCTCAAATGTTAAATACACTTAAACAAAAATCAATTGTATGCATCAATCAGAGATGAAGATTTTTCAAAAATACATAGGGATTTAGGCTGAATGTTTCCAGTGAAGTGATTTTAAGCATCGTACATGTTTAAACTAATATGTCCCATCTGTGTTACAAGTCGTCATCTAAAAATGAAAACTCTGCTTGTTTTTCAAACCAGGGGAAAATGTAGTAAAATTTGTGACTTATTGATTATTAAAAACGTCCCCTAAATTTTCACAATCAAGTTTTGAAAGATTCAGTTATTTAATTTCAACCAATAAGCTCACGGCTCAGGACATCACCTCCTCCGATGGATAGATGTTGAGGGGGGAGTGACCATCTCAAGTACCTTTGGTGTCCATGCAGATGTTGAAAGGGCACTAGGCCAAGAAGTATGCATGTCCTTTCACTTTCAACTCCTAGGTGAAGCTAGTCAATTTACCTACCCACATGTAAGGGAGCCAGGAAGCAAAATCCTTCCATGTAGATAGAGACAAGGAGCTATAAATATTATGTTAGCTATGTTAGTAACTATCTAAAGGAGTAATAAGAGCTTGGAAAAATATATTCTTTCTGTATTTTTTAATCTTTTTTATTTGAGTTATAGTTGACACAACTTACATAAGTTTCCTGTGTACAACATAGTGATTCAACTTCTTTATGCTCACAAGTGTAGCTACCAACTGTGACCATAGAACACTATTACAATGCCATTGACTATATTTCTTAAGCTGTGTCTTTTATTCCTGTGACTTCCTCATTCCGTAACTTGAAGTCTGTATCTCCCAACCCTCCACCCATTTTGCCCATCCCCCAACCCACTCCCCTCTGGTAACCATCAATTTGTTCTGTGTATTTATAAATCTGATTATGCTTTTTTGTTTGTTTATTCATTTGTTTTTTAGATTCCACATATAAGTGAAATCATATGGTATTTGTTCCTTCAGACTGACTTATTTCATTTAGCATAATACCCTCTAGCTCCATTCATGTTGTTGTAAATGGTACAATCTCATCCTTTTTATGGCTGTATAATACTTCAGCATGTAGGGGTGTGTGTGTGTGTGTGTGTGTGTGTGTGTGTGTGTACCACATCTTCCTTATCCATTTTTTTATCAATGGATACTTGGGTTGTTTCCATATCTTGGCTATTTTAAATAATGCTGCAATAAACATGGAGGTACATATATCTTTTTGAATTAGTGTCTTCATTTTCTCTGGGTAAATATCCAGTAGTGAAATTATTAGATAATATAATATAAATAGTTTTCTTGAGGAACCTCCATACTGTTTTCCATAGTGGTTGTGCCAGTTTACATTCCCATCAACAGTACACAGTGTTCATTCATTTTCCTTACATCTTCTGCAACACTTGTTATTTCTTGTCTTTTTGATTCTGGTCATTCCAGCACATGTAAGCTGAGGTATCCCATTGTGGTTTTGGTTTGCATTTCCCTGAGGATGAGTGATGTTGAATATTTTTCTTGTGTCTGTTGGCTATCTGTATATTTTCATTGGAAAAATGTTTATGCAGGTCCTCTGCCCATTTTTTAATTAGATTGTTTGTTTTTCTGGTGTTGAGCTGTATAATTTTTTTTTTATTTTGGATATAAACTTGTCATTGGATATATCATTTGTAAATGTCTTTTTTTTCCATTAAGTAGGCTCATTTTTTGCTTTGTTGATAGTTTCCTTCACTGTGCAAAAGCTTTTTGTTTTGATGTAGTCCCAATAATACGTTTTTGGTTTTCTTTCTCTTACCTTATCACATACTTCCAGGAAAATGTTGCTATGACCATTGCCAGGGAAATTACTGCCTATGTTCCCTTCTAGGATTTTTATGGTTTCAGGTCTCACATCAGATCTTTAATCCATTTTGTGTATGGAGTTAGAAAGTGGTCCTGTTTCATTTTTTATATGTAGAGGTCAAATTTTCCCTTCACTTATTGAACAGACTGCCTTTTCCCCATTGTATATTTTTGCCTTTTTTAGGCAAAAGGTTAAAGGTTAATTGACCATGTAAGTATGGGTTTATTTCCAGGCTCTCTATTCTGTTCTATTAGTCCTTGTGTCTGTTTTGCACCAATACCATACTGTTTTGATGATTGCAGCTTTGTAGTATATCTTGAAATCTGGAAATGTGATACCTCCTTTGTTTTTCTTTCTCAAGACCACGTTGCCCATTGGAGTCTTTTGTGGTCCCATAAAATTTTAGTATTATTTGTTCTAGTTCTGTGAAAAATGTTGCTACATTGATAGAGACTACATTGAATCTGTAGACTGCTTTAGACTGTGTGGGTATTTTAGCAATACTAATTCTTCCAATCCATCAGTATGGAATATATTTGACAAAAACCTGACCTTCTCAGACTTTACACCGCCTTACTCTATTTTATTTGCTCATCGTTATATTTAACATCCTTTTTTCTATCTCTTTTAAATTTTTAAAGATCTTCCATTACTTTAATTTATATTATTCAGTACTCTATTGTTATTCTTTCTAGTGAAAAATCAATGTTTATCACACTTTCTAGTGGTTTTCTTCTGATTTGTTTGACTTGTCTGTATTACAATATGTTTGACATGTAACACTGTGTAATTGTGGGTGTATAACATGTTGATTTGATACATTTATATATTGTAATATGATTGCCTTTGTAATGATAGTTACACTTGTATCACATCACATAATTATCATTTATTTTTTTGTGGTTTAAATAATTAGGATCTAGTCTCTGCTTGGATTTTTAATTTTGGCCTAGTTGACTGAAAATTTTAATGAAAATGAAGATGACTGATGGAATGCACATAAGAATTAATTGTATGCTGATGATTATGTTTATTTAATGATGATTATGCTGAGAGAGCTGCATATGGGCCAGTGTGTTTTTTCACTGATGTTTTTTGTAAAGTTAGCATAGTTCCTTGACACATAAGAAACACTTAGTACACATTCCTTGAACAAAGGAAGGCATGCTCAATTGACTGAGTGAATGAAAATTTATAAGCATGTTATGTGTGGATGTTTTCAAAGAGTAACTAGTGATTTTTATTTTCTACAGTTCTATATCCTAGTACATTTAAAAAATATATTTCAGTGTAGCACAATAGTAGCCACTTTGAATAAAGGTCACATTAAAACTACTTTCAGTGACATTTTATTTCACAAAGAAGAATAGAGAGGATTTCATTATAAATGTAATCTCTGCAGATTAAAATTTGTTGCATGGATTTTAAAATTATGTCACAGTGACATTTAACACATTGATATAGTTGGAATTAAGAAGGGACTTATTTTCTAAATTAAAAAAACACTTTTTTTCTGGCAATGTTTCTACATCTAAATATCTGAATTCACTTCTCTCTAGAATATACATCTATATTTTCAAAACATTGCATGCATTTCTGGATCTATATGGAACAGGCAATCTGGCTTCCCATTTAAATGACTTTCTTTTAAAGTCATGTATGCCATGCCCACAGCTCACTGCAGAGATATCATTTATGACTACATCATCATGTATGTTACTACCTGAATCTCCTCTGTGGACCATAACTAACTAGGGTTCTCTAACTAAAATGTAGCCAATCTATACATAGGCTGACTACCAACACAAAGATTGGTATGGCAAAATAGCTCCATCCAAGATAACATTGCTTACGTTAATGACTAAGCAACCGATGTCATGATTTCTTTATCATGATAGCTTATATTATTCTATGATAGCTAATCACCCCAACATCTCAGTGTCACTTGCTCATGGCACATGTCCATTGTGGTTGACTAGTGATTTGCTCCATTTCTTCTTCGGTTTGGGAGATAGATTGACGGGCAAGCCTCTATTTGAACATTACCTGTCTCTTGGCAGAAACAAAAAAAGCATACTGAACAACCTCCTAACTTAAAGCAGCATCTGGCTTCAAAGTGATACACTGTACTTCTAACTCACATTACACTGGCCAAACAAGTGGTATGGCATAATTGCGGTCAAGAAAGCAGGTATGTGCAGTTTTCCTATGAGAGGCCCATAGGAAATACATAGCAGGTTGAAACAGTGAATATTTAGAACATTAATATAATTAACCACACTGTCTTGTGGGGAGTTCAAACTAGCATGAGTCAATGGCAGCAGAAGACTAAGAAACAGAAATAGAAAACAGCTGAGCCACTTACAATGGCAGAGCCCTAAGGAAGGAAGCAAAGCATGCTTAGACCAATAGAATAGCCTATATCAGGAGCCAGAGAACAATCTGTTTTCTCTTGTTTCAGACAAATAGGAAACACTGACTCTACTCGCATTGAACCTATGCTCTTTGAATATGTTCTATGCATTATGTTATCACTTCAATCATTAAAATGAACTTCCCTTACTGTACTTTTAGTGTCCACTTCTTCTAACGTGAAAGAGCTTATCTTACAAGAAAACACTAGGTGGATTTTATTTCCTTTTCTTCTTTTATTTTTTAATAAAAATAATTGGAAGGAACTGTAATTTTTTTGTCCAATTAAACGAATTTGATTCAAAAAATTTAGGATGTATGAATACTTTATAATTTTAATCAATTAAATCAAATAGTTTGATGAGAAAAAAAACAAAGGAAAAGCTACTGAAAGATTGAAGCAAGAGGCTAACGCATAAAATCTGGTCATAACCAAGTTTCTAATTGTGAGTGTTCTAGGCATCATGTTAATATAAAACTTATGTAAAAGATTTGTATGTATCATGGGGGGTGACTTATTTAGATAAAAAATAGACTACCTTCTATAGCTTTATGTAGATTATAAATTATAATAGCCAAAATAAACATTAAACAAAAATATTCTTATTTCTGTTACCTTATTTATTGCTACTTTTCTCTTTACAGCACATTAACTTAGAAATAAAAATCATCTATCTCCATTTTCTATTTTTAGTGTCATTTACAACTTTCTAGTATTTTTAATGTATTATCATATTCTCATACTAATGGATTTTCACCAATCACTGTTCTATTAATTATACATATAAAAAATAAAATCATTAAATAAATAAATAAATAAATAAATAAATAAAATCATGAGTAATAATAGCCAGAAGTCTATTTGAAAAAGTGACATGGAGATTTATGTTTACTTAAAAGCTTAGTAAATTTTATGTGACACTTTATATATCTGGATGCATAATATAATTATCTAAAATAGTTTTGTCATATAGTGCAATGGAATTATAGCAAAATAATTTCATTTTTTCCCAAGGCAGAATAGGATCAGCCTTCCTCTCCCTCAAAAATATGTGATGTTAATGTTAAAATTGTCAGTGTTAGTCTATAGCTTTATAGTGGGTTCGTTTATGAGCTATAACCTCAGATTTGATTTTTTTAATTCACTCCTGCATCGTTTATTCAACAGATATGTCTATGGGCTCGCAACTTATGCCAGGAACATTGAGCATGAACGTGACTAAGAGCATGTGTCTGCACTGACAGTATGCCTAGTTCACTGGAGAAATATTCCCAGCACCATGATCTATCATAGAAAGTTATAACAAATTCTATGATACACACGATTTTACTAACTGTCACTTATTTGTGTGTCTTTGGCTGGGTACATTCAATAAAACTAAGAGCACACTGAATGACAGTAAATGAAAATGGAAATAATTTTTTTTATAGAACTTACCTAAAATCACTCAGAAAATACTTCTTACTGTTTGTGCCGTGAAATCATTAAGTTGAAAATCTTAACTGTAAACAAAAAAGAAGGAAACTTGGAAGTTTGAGGTGGACTGGAGAGAGGAAAATATAATAGCTGAAGAAAGGGAGAACAAGAGAAAATAATCATTGCTGGTACCTTTTTGGTTGATTCACAGGAAGACAGGGAATAAAAAAGGAAAGAAAAGAAAAAAAAAACTTAAAAAAAAGTAACAAGTTGTGAAGCACTTATAAAGGGGAAAAAAGTCACAGTGGGTTGTTGATGCCGGAGACGTGGTGGAGGTTTACTAGAATAAGCCCAAGGGCCATGTTTGCAGTCATCAGATCCTAGCAAGGAATCTTGTGAACCTTCAGAGCAACAGCAAAATTTATCCTAGAGACAAAAGGTAAAAGAACTAAAAACTATAGTGAATTTGTGCATATTATATAGCGGGAAATGTCTGTTTCTTTTTTCATTTTATTTAAGAATGAAATGATGACATGGCAATAATAAAAATACTCTGAGAAAGTCACAATTCAAAAATAAAACAAGCATGGAGTAGTATGGTGTCAAATAAGCAGGAGTTAAAATATTTTAATTTAAGGATGATATCTATATTGTCATTGATATTATGGACAACATTTAAAAAATTTTTACACATTTACATGGAGGGTAGCTATTAAACACCAATAAACATGGAAAATATTGGCTCCTATAATGAAGACATTGAATATTTAGGAATGTCAGAATATAGCAGCAATACACAAACACAAAATTAAAAAGAGAGTATGGAGTGCCAGGAAGGAAAAAAAAAAGAAACAATCTTTGGAACATGGCAGACATCTAGAAACCCCATTCTGTCTTACTATTTGATACTGTGAAAACTACTTAAACTCAGTAAGGATCTTCAAATTCCTAATAGTTTTTAATGGGAATAATGATGTCACTTTAACAATCATATAAAATAATATATGGAAAGTGCTGAGAGTACTAATTTTCACTAAATTGATCTATTTGAGGTACCATGGATGACCTCACAGCACATCACAACTGCATTATTCATAATACATTCAAATATAGCAGCCCCCCATAGTTATTATTATATTCTGAATAGCCAAGAGAACACGGAGTGAAAGAGAAGGAGAAAAAGAGTAATATCTGTTAAAACAAAAGTTAGTCAACACCTTAAACTCTGTAGGTTTGCAAAATAAAGTTTCCTGTAAGAAATAAAGGTAAAGCAAAACAGAATGAAAAAAGTAAATAATAATTAAACTGTCAGAATAAAATAGCAGGAAAGAAGAGAAAATTACAAAGCATGAGAGTATAACATGCTTTTAAATATAAAAAAATATATATTTCAATAATTTTGAGATTTATATTTGGGAAATAGGTTAATATTATTTTGAACAGTAAAATATAATATGTATGACTCTTTAGAATCACAAACAAATATATACTAGAAAGGGAAGTAACTTTTATCACAAAGGTTATATATACACAGACATATATATACACACACATAATAAACAATATTTTAATTTTGACAGTCATCAAAAAGATAAGTTACATATAAATATAAAGTGAAAAATCAAAAACAAAGTAGATACTATAAATCACTAAATTCTGCTCCTGAAACTAATATTACACTATATGTTAACTAAAATATAAATAAAAACTTGAAACATTAAAATAATTAAGTAAATAAATAATTAAAAATAAAAAAATATATCGTAACCCTCCTCCTGAAATCACATTGATTTCAATCATTTCATCCTTCTTTTCCAGAAAATTACATTATAACTATGAAAAATGTGGATAAAAAACACAAAAAACAAAAGCAAACTTTTGTAACAAACTTGTGACAATATTGTAAACAATCAGAGCACAGAATTCAAAATTGCTTTTTGTAGTACATGTAAGGAAACATGTATGCACTTTATGAGTTGACAAGTCCAACAGAAGTGCTAAAATTTGTATAAAATTACAAGGGGGAAGGGCAGAAAATGAAAGAAAATATAAAATTGCTTTCATGTATCATAATTTTCATTTTAATGCTATTTTGTCTTAATGGTAAGTAATTTGGTAAGATAAATCAACACCAGTGGAATTACCTCATCGATAGCACTTTTCTAACTGTATTAAGTCATCGATTTGCATGTACCTCATCATCTTCTTCCTCATCCCCATTGTGCTTATTCTATGCTATGCCCTGTTCCTGGAATCGTACATAGATTCTGTCATTTTAATTTTCGTTTAGGAATAAAGCTCCTGAGGCCAATAAAAGTTTGCCTATCTTATAGGTGCTTCAATTTGTGTAAAAACGGAGATTCAACTGTCTACATTAAAAACAAACAAACATTCAAAACTACGGAAATAAGGTGGAGAATTTCCAAAGGAAAGGAAGACAAATATCCTATGTCGAAATACCTGACAGGAGTGGGGCATAGTCAAAGTGCTATAATCGAATTGTTTTCAATGGAAATATTAAAAACTAGGGCTTCAAGTAGTAAAATCGTTTTTCCAACAGTTTTTAATGGAGTGTGTAGACAGGAAAAGGAAGGATTAAACATGTGATCAAGATTACGAAAATCAAGAAACAAATAATGGAAGTACAAGTAACGTATTTGACATGATGTGATTTGAGAAGAATAAATAGAATGAAAAGGTCTCCAAGAAAGCATTCTAGGGTTCAAGGAGAAAAACAAAAATAAAACTACTTCTACTAATAAAATGAACAATGCCATATATTCTGAACAAGAATGTGTAGACAATAAAAAATTGTTTACAGAACAAGAATTGAAGGGGGAGAGGGGAGATTAATAACAGAAGAGCAAATTAAAGGGGAAGCATAACTGTTTTTATAGTGGACATTAGCACACCAAAAATTAGCTACATGACCAAGATATTGAAAACTGAACCTTCTCTTGGGTCTGATTATTTTATTGCTGAAATCTTCCAATTTTACCCAGATTTGTCTGCATTTTTAATCTTCTAAGAGAATAGGACTACATAGAAAATATAGTGAAACAGATTTTAACATTATAAAGCAAGTGTTTGCAGTGCTCTTACCACTCCAAAGAAAGGACTTCTTCTAGGGGCATGAAAGAAATCCAAATATCTCATTTACCAGATGTTTTTTTTGTTTGTTTTTTTCTGCTAATCTGAAGGAACTTTAATATTTACTGCCTCCTTCTTGTTAAAATAATTTATTTCACAGTATTCTTTAATATATTCAGTTCAGTCATTAAGTTATTAAACAGATTTAAATAATTGAGTGAACTCTGAAATATTGGTAGAGAGCAAAACACTATGAATGTCAGGAGGAAAGTAGAGAAGAGAGAGATGTCAAAAGACTGAAGTGGGAGACAGGGTTAATTTGAACCCAGTAGATTCTGTTGTCTCTCAATCAACAGCAAAAATTGATATCACACTATAAGTGAGAGTCAGCATTTATAACACTCCTATTTTAATGTCATATCACTTAGTAATAACAAGAGAGACTGTATGCCTCTAATGTTTCTGGAATCACCCCTGAAATAAACTACTTGTTCTCAATCCTTATATCACAGTCAGCTTTGAGGGAACCTAGAGCCAGCTTTATGTAAGTTAAAAAAACAGAGTTTGGATATGTTTGCCTATCTTCAGTGTATAGTTTTATTTATTTAATTTAAAAATATTTGTATTTATTTTTTATCAATTGAATTTTGTGTCAGTGGTTATAATGATTATAAATTAAATGATACTTGCAAATTATAAAATGTATTTTAAAATTGCTTAAGTCAAAATAATTACTGTAGTAAGCTGTATTCAACTTAGTAACAAATCATCTGAGTGATGAATTCATCCAGACTATAGCTGATAACATGACAAATGCAGAAGTAGTCTTTGTCTTCCAGTTACCTTTCCTTTTTATAAGAAAATATTTAAATATCATTTTATTTGTACGCACAAAAGATAAGCATCGAAACCAATGCTGTAATACATTTTAAAAGCATAAACTTAATGGAACACCAACTTGAAACCCTCGGTTGGGAAACACTATCCATAGTGAATGAGTCTACAAGGAAGATGATGAATAGAATGGCATTTGAGGAAAAAAACAATTCCATAACATATTAGCAGCAAGTCCAGGAAGTTCTTCAGCTTTTCAACTGTAAATACTCAAAATAACAATAAGTATTTTGCCAGGATATTAGGAAATATAAATGAGACAATACATAAAGTACTTAATAAACATTTGCTCTAGTAAACTCTCAATAAATACCTATAGCTATTGCCGCTATTATTTTAATCACTATTAATTTAATATCATTATTAATAAAGTATAAATTAGAAATTAGGAATAGAAGTTTAATTAACCCCATGATTGTGGAACACAAAGTGTAGAAGACAAAGAGAAATCTCAGAACCCTAATCCAATGAAAACCTGAGAATTGTATTTATTCAGTTTTAGTCCAGGTACTGTGCAGAGCACAGAATGCCCACAGAGGAATTCAGCATAGTTCCCAGCACAAAGCAACTCACATCCTAGGAAAGTAGGGCCTATTAACTTTCTATGTTACAATTCTACTTGTCACATACTATTAAAAAATAGAAGTATATTTTAGCATACATGTATTAGTAAGTATGGTGACTAGTTGTCTTATAATTTTCTTGTTGAATTAAGATTCAATCATTTACCTTGATTCAAATTTCTCCCATTATTTATAGGTTTTCAAAGGTAGTTTAACTACAGTGCATAATAACAGTTGCTAAATGGCGTAATTAATGTCATGAAGATAAAATATGTGAATTTTAATAAGATTTGGACATCAGAACTAGGAGAATGTCACCATTATATGCCTCAGCTAAGGCACCAACACATTATTGGTGGTTTAAACATCTTTAATAGTGACCCCAATTTATTTGGAATATCTGCACATTATTCCTCCTTATGAAACAAAGGACGCGCTTTCCAAATAGCATAATTACTTTAGAAGTGTGTCTTAGAGTTGGACAACCTAGATTCAATATGTTGTTTATTTATTAGTACAACTATTTTCTTTTTTTTTTTAATTTTTTTTTAATGTTTATTTATTTTTGAGAGAGACAGAGACAGAATGCAAGTGGGTTAGGGGCAGAGAGAGGGAGACACAGAATCCGAAGCAGGCTCCAGGCTCCCAGCTGTCAGCACAGAGCCCAATGTGGGGCTTGAACCCACAGAGCTGTGAGATCATGACCTGAGCCAAAGTCAGGCGCTCAACCGACTGAGCCACCCAGGTGCCCCAAGTACAACTATTTTCTTGACATTGGTCATGTCACTTAAATCTTCTAGGTTTTGGTCTTCTTATCTGTAAAATTGGAATGATAATAGTATTTACTTTTAAAGTCTGTTATGATGATTTTGCATATATATATATATATATATATATGCAAATATATATATATATATTTGGGGGGGAAGGAAAAAGAGAGAAAGGTGAGAGTGTGGTGGAGCAAGACTCAGCTCTACTTTTGATGTTAGATCAGTTCTTAGCTTTTCTATGGGGATTATTTCAACTGAATCATTTACTGCTCTAGAGATTATGAATAACTTTATATATATATGGGGAGGTAGCTCAGTCAGAGACTCTGAAGTTCATAAAGGCTAAATGATTATAAATAAAATAATAGGGACAGGTTTTTAAAAATTCCTTTAAAAATATTCATTAAGGAGGATACTCAATACACATATAAGAGAAAGTTAGGGATTTTCTGTGTGTGGATGAATGTATTTTGTTTTCTAGACTACCAAATTAAAAGTAAGTCCCTTCATGTGAGGGTAAGCCATTGACTTCTAAAACTAAAAATTAATATACTTCATTTTGATATAATTCATCAGAGCTTGGAGACCTGCTCTCATTTTACTTTTTTTATTATTTTATTTTATTATTATTATTTGAGCCAGAGAAGAGTGCAAGTGGGAAAGGGACAGAGGAGAAAGGAGAGAATCCCAAGCAGGCTCCATGCTCAGCATGTTGTCTGATGGGGGGCTCAATCCCAAGATCCTGTGACCATGACCTAAGCTGAAATCAAGAATCAGTCACTCAACCAACTAAGCCACTCAGGCACCCCTCTTTGCACTCATTTTAAAAAGTTAGGTGATCTCTTGCTGAAAAGGGTGTTTAAATTGAATTACTCAACTTCCAAAATTAGTAAAAATATTTGTACTGTATTTTTTTAGAGTATGAAATTCTCATCCTGATGACTCCTTGTAAAAGCCCCATCTTACTATTTTTATATCCATCATTCCTCCACAACAGAACATGCCAAGTACTCTTCTTGTTGCCTGTCAAATAGTTCCCCAGCTATTTTGATAAATTTAATTTCAGAAGTTGCAGATCATTGTCAAATATGTTTCTAAATGAATGATTACCAGAGAATTCTGTTGGAGTAGCAAAAACATGTTGAGTAAAATAAGTTTTCATAATGTTATTCATAATATATCACATGATATATATATATATTCATAATATATCACAATAACATGCTCAACTCAGTCTAGGTTTGTTTTCTCCAAGTATTATGTGTAAATATACACATGTAAGTTTATCTGCTTTCCATGATAACAATGGTCTATGCTGACAAGAATTTGGAAATCAAAACCAACCATTGGAATCAAATAGTTCTTTATTATAACTATAAATTGTTTCCCATGCTACTGGTATTGAAATTGCTTGTCTTCTCAAACCTTGTCATATAATGGGGTGCCTGAGTGGCTCAGCCAGTTGAGTGTCCAACTCTTGATTTTGGCTCAGGTCATGATACGGTAGTTAGATCAGGCCCCACGTTGGGCTCGGGCTCCATGCTGAACATGGGGCCTGCTTGAGATTCTATCTCTCTCTCTCTCTCAAAAATAAATAAAATAAAATTGAAAGCTATAAAAATTGAGAAATTTAAAAAAATTTTCATATAAGATGTATTTTATTTAGACTAGTTCTAAGAACAGAAATAATTGGATCATTTCTGTGACATACCTAAGATGGCAGTCCTCCTAATTCAGCTCTAAGAATGGATTGTATGAGCAGAAATAACAGAGTGTGAGACTAATGCCACTAGGATGTCTGTGAAAATGGGAATAGTGCAATTAAGACAGATCCCTCTGGATTCTGGTCATTTGGATGCAATGCCCTTTGGGTCTTTGACTTTAGTCATCTTATTGAATAAGTCAAATCACAAATTATTTCTATCTCAAGTGAAAGTATAGTCCCTATTAAAAAGATCCACTCCTTTGAATGTAATTTGATCTTTTACTTCAGCACAACAACATGAATACAACTTCAAAAGACAATGACTAAAGCTGACAAATATTTTCTACATTGTCACATATAATCACCTAGTTTCTCACATTGATTTTTATTTTCCTGCAGACTGTGCCAACAGATGTTAATGTGTTATAAATGAACATGTCAATTTTCTCATATCTATGTTGACAAGTGTTAAAGAATTCAACTTAAGAGGGACATGAGATCCAACCATTACCTGTCTTTCACTTTTATATCAAGTTACTGTTCTCCCATCCTATGTTTGCAGTCCTATCATAAGGTAGCATGCAGCACATAATTCAAAGCCAGAAATATTGTTTTATCTGTACCAGCTCTGAAACAACACTTCCTGTCCTTCTTTGAATAAAGATTAGCAGACCAATGAACCTCTTCTGCTCAAGGGTATAGGGGAAGGAGGCAAAAGGCATCTGTTCCAAGTGCCAAGCTCTTGTCTATTTTGATTGATCACAAGAAATTCTTTGTTGCTTTAGTACTTTATTATTACTCTGCAGGAAGCTTGTTAGAAATAAGGCATAATTAAAGCTGTTAAAATATCACCCTTGTAATATATAGCACATCTTAATTCACAGCATGTATTTAAGCTAATTTTAGCAAATTACATGTGCTATATACCTGAGTTGACCCCTCATAAAGTGACATCACAAAGTGACCATTCTATTGTTTTTTTTGTGGTACCTGGTACCAGAACTAAACTGTATTTTCAGAATAGATCTTTAGAAAAGAAAATTATCAGTATTCAGATGCATATTCCAATGTCATAGCACTCTTACTATTCAGTTGTATATTAATTCAAGGCATTTTGAAAACCTCCTAGCCAGGAGACAATGTAGATAGCATTACAAGTTGATACAATGCACTATACATTGCAGGGTGTGGATAAATGACATAATTGATTTTTTTCCCTTGGACTTTATGGAATGGAATACCACTGTTTACCACAGGATGCACAGAGATTTATGTGCTGTTGTTTTGATCTTTGGATATCACAAACAATAATATTTTTGGATCTATGAATATATTATATTTTTAATAAAATCCCTTCTCAGTTACTTCTATTTTATACAGTAAAATTTACCTGCCAAAAATGTGAGCCATAGCTTTTGTTATATGATATATGACTGCTCTCCAGAAAAAATTAACCAAATATGAGTGTCATCACTAAGTCTTGTCAACATTGGCTTTTATTATTTTCATTAGCTTTAGCAACTTTAATCCTTAAAATAAGGAATAAGACCAGGATGCCTATTCTTTCTACTCCTATCAACACTGTACTAGAAGTCTTACTCATGTATAAAGACAAAAAGAGGACATAAAATGTGTATATATTGGGAAGAAAAATAAAAGTCTTTCTTCACAGATGGTATGATTGTCTATGCAGAAAAAAAGAATAATAATAAATATATCCTGGAATTTAAAAGTGAATATAACACTTATAGAACTATATATAACAAGATTGTTGGATACAGGTTAACATACACAAGTTACTTTCTTATATAACAATAATAATCAAATAAAATTAAAAATTAAAAAATTATAATAGTATCCAGAAAATGAAATGATTACAATGAATGATTAGAATTAAATTATAATAATGACTAGAATGAATGATTAGAATTATAATAGCACATAGGAAATGAACAATTATAAATCTAACTAAATATGCAGAGGATCTATATGCAAAAACTACATGACTCATGACAGAAATCAAGAAGATATAAATAAATGGACAGATAGTCTGTGTTCATATATAGGGAGATCTAATATTTTAATGTTTTTGTTCTTTGCTTGATCTCTAAATTGAAGGCAGTTCCAACAAAGTCTCTGCAAACTCTTTGTATATATTAGCTAACCTATTCTACAGTTCATGTAGAAAGACAGAAAACCTAGTATAGCTAACAAAACATTGCAGAGAAAGAAGAAAGTTCAAGGACTGACATTACTTGACTTTAATAACTACCACAAATCTACGGTGATCAATACAATGTGATATTGAGGAAATAATACACACAGAGATCAATGGAACAGAATAGACACCCCAGAAACAGACCCACGCAACTGATCTTTAACAAAGGGGCAAAGACAATTCAATCAAGAAAGGAGAGTCTTTTCAACAAACTGGAAAATTGGACAACGATGTGCAAAAAAAAAAAAGAAATTATACACAAATCTCACATGATTTCACAAATGTTAGCAATGGGCCATAGTCTTATATGTGAAACACAAAACTATAAAACTACTAGAAGAAAACAGGAGAAAATTTATGTGACCTTAAGTTTGGTAGTTTTTAGATACAATATTAAAAGCATGATTTATGAAAGAAAAAATTTATAAGTTGGTCTTCATTAAAATTAAACACATCTCTCAAAAAGTGATAGTTGAGAGAATAAAAATTCAAGCCACCGACTAAGAAAAAATATGCAAAAACGTATCTGATAAGTGACTTGTATTAAAATAAGCAAAGATGTGATGAAACTCACTAATGAAAAAGCAAACACAGTTAAAAAATGAGCAAAATATTTGAACAGACACTTCACCAAAGAAGATATATAGATGGCAAATAAGCATATTAAAAGATGCTCAACATCATTTGTAATTCAAGAAATGTAAATTAAAACAATAACAAGATACCACTATAAATTTATTACAAGGGTTAAAATTAAAAAAAAAATGTAAGAACTCACAGAAGACAATAATACCAATTGATAACACCAATTGTATTTTATATTTTAGTACACAGAGCACGAGGACCTCTTGTTTATTGCATGTGGGAATGTAAAAGTGTACAGGCACTCAGAAGACAGTTTGGAAGTTCCTTACAAAACTACAATAAGCTTTCCATACAATTCAGCAATGGAGCCACTAGATATTTGCACTATTGATTTGCCAGCTTGTGGGAGCACACAGAATCCTGCAAGTGAATGAATGCAGCAGCTTTAGTCATAATTTTTAAAAACTGGAAGCAACCAAGAATTGCTTAATATATGAATGGATAAACAAACTGTAGTATTTATACAATGGAATATTATTACATGATTTTTTGAAAATAAGTTATCAAGCCCCAAGAATACATGGATGAACCTTAAAAATACATTGCTAAGTGAAGGAAGCCATACACTGTATGATTCCAGTTACATGATATCCTGGAACAGACATAACTATGGAGATAATGAAAAGATTAGTGGATGCAGAGAATTCAGAGGGAATAGAAAAAGGGAGGTTTAAAATTAAATGTCAATGTCTTCACCAGCCTAATGTCCCTATTTGATAATGAATTAGAAGTATTTTATAAAATATTACCTCTAAAAGGATGACTGTTATTTGCATAATCTTGTAAGCATCCCCTTACATTAAAACAGGGTTTATAAAAATTATAAAACTTGAGTTATTTTCATAAGAATTTGTGAAGTGTTATGCCAACCAGAATGAAATACAGTTTTGCATATGACTGGATTTGAGTGAAAATTTAAAATAAAATTTAAAATAAAGCAAAACATAATTACTTAAGACAGTTAACTTACTTTAAATTACTTATAGAATGAAAGAGTCATTCTGGAATCACCAGAGAAGATTTTGTGAAAAAAAAATACAAAAGAGGAAGCAAAATAAGGATCTCGTTTTCAACACCAGAAAGTAGGTATGAGAATGAGTAGGTTTTAAGATAAGGAGAAGGAGAGATTCAATAAATTGTCACAAAAATCAAATACAATATGAGTAATTAGAGCAAGTGATGTCTTCATAATACAGGTGAGAAGATTTAAAACTATGAATCCCTTAGCCGAAAACATTGCAGTAAATTTCATGACCTTTAGATTAGGTAATAGTTTCTTACATACAACACCAAAAGCACAACTGACAAAAGCAAGTGAAAAGAGAAGGATGGCTTCATCAAGGTAAAACAACTTTTAAATTCCAAAGGACATGATCAAGAAATGGAAAAGAAAGCCCACAGAAAGAAAGAAAAATATTAGAAAATCATAGATCTTAAAGAGACTTGAGTTCACAATATATAAAGGACTTCTAAATGTTGAACAATAAAAAGGCAAACAATCCAACAACAAAATTATAACAAAATTATCACCAATAATCACATGAAAAGATGTCAACAACAGCAAAAAAAAAGATGCTCAAATTCAAATAGTGAAAAACACAATGAAATACCCACTAGGATGGATAAAATTGAAAAGGACAGTAGCAACTGTTGAGAATGATACAGACAAACTGGAACCCTCACACAACGCTGGTGGAAATAGAAAATGGTACAGCTGCTTTGCAAAACCATTTACCAGGTGTTCTAATAACATGGAGTTATTACATGACCCAGAAATTCCACTCCTGGGTATATATACACAATAGAACTGAAAACATGTCCACACAAAAACTTATGAATTAATGTCCATGGTATCACTTTTTTTGTAATAGCCAAATATGGTACAAACCAAATGTTCATCAACTGATTAATGAATAAATAAAATGTAGTATGTAGTAAAATGAAAAATTATTCAGTCATAAAAAGAAATAATATGGATGAACCTTGGAAACATACTAAGTGATAGAAGCCAGTTACAAAAGGTCACATGTCCTAATGATTCTGTTTATGTGAAATTTCTAGAATATCAAATCCATAGAGAAGAAAGTAGCTTAGTGATTTATAAGGGCTAGGAGAGACAAAAGGTATTGACTAAAAGTGAGTATGGAGCTATTTTTAGGGTGATGAAAATGTTATAAAATTAGATTAGAAGGATAATTGTACACCTCCGTGAATATACTATGAATTGTATGTTTAAAAAGTGGTAAGTAGGTTATCCTTCAATAGAGTTGTTATTGAGGCACCTGGATGGTTCAACCAGTTAAGCTTCCGACTTCGGCTCAGGTCATGGTCTCACAGTCCGTGGGTTCAAGCCCAGCGTTGAGCTCTGTGCTGACAGTTCAGAGCCTGGAGCCTGCTTTGGATTCTGTGTCTCCCTCTGTCTCTCTGTCTCTCCCCTGCTCATGCTCGCTCGCTCTCTCTCTCTCCCTCTCTCAAATATATAGACATTAAATTTTTTTTAAATAGAGTTGTTATTAAAAAGATGCACTTAAGAAAGAGTAGTTTTGTATTTTTATACTCCTTATAAAAATAAAATTTTAATTATGCTTTGAATTCAAAGAAACTCATGTAATATATTGTGAGACATTTTTAACATACAGTATCTTGTCAATTCAACTCTTGACCTGTCAAGGCTGAGGATAATTAGTGCCCACCTGTATTCCATCCAACATGAATCTCTGCTGATACATACACAATACAGTAGCTAGAAGATTCTTAGATTTGAAGAGAAAGTATTTCAACTCAATTGTCAGAAGAGAAAGCACTGGGCATTCTGATTTTCAGACTGAATAACTGTCAGAATTGGCATACCATCTATGTGCTTGTTTTGGAGCTGTGGTCTCTTTGGTAACAAGTGCAGCTAGAACCTAATAGGCATAAAAGAAGAATGATTTCTGGTAGAATATTTGTGCACTCAGCTGCTCTAATCAGCCTTACAGCACTAGTTTCTTATAATGGACAGTGAGGAACTCTCTACTTACCAGATTCTGTGCACATTCTCTAGTCAAGTGTGACCTATATCTGTATGCCTAATTTATAATGTGCATTAAATTTAATTGTTAGAAGAATAAGAATTTGAAGTTATCATCTAATCTGAGCCTTTTATATTACTATAAAGAAATTAGAAACAAAACCAGGAAGTGATCTGCCCACAGTTTAAATCTATTTAGCAGAGATGTTGGGGAGAGCTCTTAGATTTCTTAGTTTCTCTCCTTTTCACATTATCCCAAAGCACTGTCCTTTTCAGTAACTTCTTCCTGCCTGATTGCTCTTAAATAAAATCTGATAAATTACAAATTATATATAGTCGATCCTCAAAGATGTGCTTAAAGTCACACAGCTTTTAGCTCTCCAAGAATTAGAAACTGCACCTCATTATTCAAACTGTAGAGTCAGAATGCTACTTATCATAATCTACTAGCTCATGGGGCCTAGAGAGTTCCATGTCTGCAGTAATTTAATAGAAGTATTGTCTTGCTTGTTTGAAAAAGATGCTACTTACAATTAAGAACAAGCTCCAAAGCATAAGCAGTTCCCATATGACTATTGTAGAGTCAAGTTGGTACAATTATAAGAAAGGAAGTCATGCAAAACTTAACCTTACAAAATTGGGTGTTCCAGGTTGATTGACTCTGAAACATCAAAAATAATAATAGAAAAATTTTGTCACAGTAGGTACTTGTTTATGAAAATGGCACTGTATGTACTGTATTGGTTTTGCATAATTGTTGCATTTCAGATTTATTCACTGAACAAGCTAATTCAACAGACAAGATGTCATTAAATTTCACTGGTGGGAAGTATATAAGATTTGCAGGCTTTTAATAGTTCAAACATTTCATAAGGCATCATTTAAAAATCTCCACTGCACATGTTATTCATTTACAATGTAAAAGCAATATCAGTACAGTTATTTTGAAATCTATTTAACACTTTATTCCCAAATAAAATTTTAGAAAGAAACTTGATAGTATTTCAATTGTGTTTTTAAATAATTACCGTAACATTTTCTCTATAAAATAATTGTACTAGGCATTCAATAAATTTTGAGCCAAGAAGATTCTATTAATAATATATATTTAAGAATTTCACATTGGAGAATGAAAGAATAAATTATGATTGCAAATTATTGCATATGATTGCAATTATGAATGCATGTTGCATTCTTTAAAAAAAAAGAATTACACATTAAAGCAGAATAAAGAACACAATATAAAGCATTATGTTTTGATTTCATCTTTTAATTTCTTAAAATGCACAATAAAATATATAGTCATAAATTTTTTTCAAAGTGCATATTTATGTCTTTTATTTAACACTAATTTATAATAAAATACATTCTTTACAACTCACATATTTCTTAAAAATAATTAGTAATTATTTCCATCATTTAGAGAGAATGCTATATAAAGTATTTTTAAAAACCGTCTAAATATGTAATCAGCAAGTGCATGGTTTAACATTTTTAATTGATGTATATATCCTATACCTAAGAGTGCTTTGAAAGGTTATAATTAATTAATATTCCATTTAAAAATACTTCACCAGGAACAAAATCATATTTCAGGAGCTAATCTTAAACTGTGGCAACCGGATTATTGTTCACTTCTCCTCCAACTTCCAAATCTAAATTGTTACTGAGCCAAGCAGTTCTGGTGAATATAAGCTGACCAAGTAAGAGTTAGGCCATGGGTTGTTTGGTCCCCAGAAAGAGGACTGGGGCACTGCTTCCTTCTTTGTGACCTGGCCAGTCCACAGAAGTGCTACAGTGAAGTTCAGGGAATGGACCCCAGCCTTAACGTCAGAACAAACAAGACATTCAGCTCTGTGTGTAACTGGCAAAGAGAGTGGAGACTGGTTTATTCACTGACAAAGAGAAAATTAAGTTAGTTACAAATATAGAAGCTAGGTAAACAGAAAATCTATTAAAGAATGCAATTCCTTCCTCCAGATAACAGTTTCTCCTTGCAGTATGATTCCAAAGGTCCAGGGTCCTCTTTGTCTTTCAGGAATTGCATAGTTCCTGTCATTAAGAAACTGTCAGTTCTTAAAGACAGATTTAAGCCTCAAGTCAGCAAATTGTACAAAACAGCAGTCAACATGAGGGACTCCAGGAACCACACAGAAAAAAAAAATAAGAACAATTAGAACATAAGCCCCTTGTACTGAATTGTCTCTCATCACCTTGGGATCACGACTCCTTCTAGGACCTCCTTTGCACTTTAGAGAAGCTTGGAGCTGTATTTTTCAGAGTCCTCTTTCCTGTTTGGTTTTAAGAGTTTTCACCAGGAGAACATCAGTGAGAATGTAAAAGTGAAATGGAAGGTTGCAACCATGATATTCACAGCAGTCTCTTGGTACACACTTGACGAGTGTCTACTTCACTACCACAGACAGTAAGAAAGACCTTGCTTGGGAACTCACTCAACACTCTTGAGAATGGCTCAATTTCCTGATGCGCTTCGGCGAACCAACTTCTTAGGTGCTTCAGGCTGAGTTCCTAAGTGTTTGCTTCCCTGACCTTCCTGCTACAGATTATCTGATTTTTTAAAGTATCTTCCTGGACCTTCATTTTTCCAGCTTTTCCAATTTTCAAATAAACACTCATTCCTCTACTCTACCTTTATTCCCAAAATACACATAGTGAATCTGTTCTTAGAACTCAAACTGTTACACCTAGTTCTGCACTGATGGCACAGAGCCTGCTTGGGATTCTGTCTCTCCCTCCTTCTGTCCCTCCATATACTATATGTATATAGTATATATACATATATATACTACATGTACATGTATGTGTGTATATATATATATATATATATATCACTATATTTGTCTATTATCTATCTATCTATCTATCTATCTATGACCATGACTGACCAGAAATAGACCCCACAAATGGGGCACTAGTATGGTTTTGCCAGCAGATTATCTGGTCATGCATCTAGTTAGCCATATACATTATAAAGCTTAAAAATGCTTTTGAAAAAAAAATATTTGATACATGACTTAAGGGGGTGGACACTTAAGGACCTGAAAACCAAGATCATAAAATGTCACAAGGAGAACAGTAAACACGTTGTAATACAAATATTAGAAAATAAAAGGTACTTGGAGGATATTTACATGTAGACCTAAGAGTTCAAAGAATGGCAAAGATTGAACAAGTACTCAAAGAAAAGGTCCCTTGTTTTGAAGAGGACTCCAGATCAGAACTCGTATCAAAATCCTGTTGAATTCGATAAAGAAGTGCACACAGAGGCATATACTGATAAAAGTATTGAATTCTAAAAATAATGAAAAAATGTTGTTGGTTTTTTTTTAACTCTCTTTCCTGCAGAAAGAGCGAGAGAGAAAAAAAAATCATATATTCCTTGTACTTGCCTGCCACACTGCTACCTGCCAGGTAGTACCACCCTTCTGCAGTTTTTCCAAAGATTCCAACTGCAGAGAATCTTTTCCCTGGCCAAGAGGTCATCGGCTAGTCATGGGCAAAGAAATCATTCTTCCTCAGCATTCCTAGCCTTAAATTCAACAGAAGTCTTGATAATATGAAATTTAAACATTCTCTGAATATTTAAATACCAAAATCAAGAGTAAATCTTTTCTCTAGACTAAACATTATTATTTGAATTTAAAAATAAATAAGATGAAAATCTTAGGATATCACATTCTTAAAAATCAAAGGTTCTTCTGTTACCTTTGTGTTTATTTATCTTAAAAACTTGTTTATCTATCTATTATCTATCTATTATCTATCTATCTATCATCTATTATATACAATGTGATCAGGCTATTTTTATCCTTCTGCCTGTAAAATTTCAATCCTTTCCATGTCTGACCAAAAGTAGACCCCTGAGTGGGGCAGTAATATGGTCTTGCCTGCAGATTCACCTGCTTAAAGGCAGGATTGGGAAGAGAGCATTCACATAGTCTTATTATTTATTTTCAGACAGGAAAAACTCCACAATATATATCCAATCATAATTCCATTATTTCATGTGAAGTGTATTTAGTGGGTAACTTTGGATTCTTTAGTAGCAGTATTAAATCATCTTTTTATCAAACAATAGATTAAAATGGGGTTTATGACAAGAAGTTTGCAAATATATCATGTTCTATTTGTATTGAGGTGAAATTTATGTTAGAAAAGTATGATCACCAATTACTTCAATTTAACTTAAGACAAAGAGAAAAAGATATAAGTACGTAGTTATTTTTATCCTCACCCTATTGGTGTTCTGCTTGTCATAAAATATGTTTTATCTAGTGAAGTATGTATGGAAGTGATTAGTGTTCCTTCAAAGGAGAAGCCTTAAGATCTAGGACATATCTTGACATTTATCTTTTCTTTCCTTCTCCAAAATTTCATAGAGATACTTTTCAGTTAGCCAAGGCCCCCAGGTAATGTCAATGTGGAGAAAAATATGAAGCCAACCGTCAATGGACATATACATGTCCAAGAAATAAACCTTTTGCCTTTCCAGACTAATTGAGCTCTCAGGCCAATAAAGTGAAATATACATACAATCTGCAAGGACTACCTTTATTTCTAGAGTTTCCTCCTATTTCATTGTTAATTTTACCCACTGGTGAGATGGTATGCATTTATCTCACATTTACAAACCAAGATTTATTCCACTTGCTAGAATCTTCTGTTAAAATATTTGGAAGGCTTATGCCACCCATAGTGTCCTAGGACCACAAGTATTGGAAGTATCTTAAAATTTGAATATATCACATTATTACGAATGTAAAAGACTACTAAATCACTGGAAGGAGTTCATTAGGATTGTTCAAACAAATGGTTAGAACTGTTAAAACATGTTCAGTCTCAACTAAAATTTCAAATTATTTAATTAAATATTGTTTAATTTGCTCTAAACTTATCTTAAATATTCACTGCTGTCAGGTAGTCCCAGAGTCTGTTCTAATGCTCCCACTTAGATGAATTGGTGGCAATCTGTGTTCCAGCTACCCAGATCTAAGTTTCAGAATTTAATTGAACCAGGCGGGATTCATTTCAGAGACCAGGAGTCCCACATAATAACGATATTCATGTCCAACTGCCCCATAGTTAAATGACAGTACACTGGATAACATGAAGGCAATGGTAGGGTTCTCACTTACCCATACTTAGCCACACTTTCCATCCAAAACTTCCTGGCTTTGAGGTCTAATATTTGCAACACTTGTGAGAATTTTAAAACAATCTGTTCCATGTATTCTGGCTGTTATGATTTCAAACCATATTTTTAAATAATAAAGTTTTATTTGGTTTACTTTTTCCTCATCAATTCATAATTGTTACTTGTATGTATCAATATATTTTGCATTCATATCACAGAATATTATTTTTATTGCTAAGATTCATTTAAAATTAACCAAGAAATATTCTGTTAAAATAATATAAATTTTGATTCATATTCTAGGATTTGCATATATCTATACAATCTTATGAGATATTCTATAATTTAAATAAAATAGAGTTAATTTGAACTGATGATTGTTTAATCCATTGTGTTCATCTGAAGGGGCTATATCAAACTATTGGTTCCCAGCTTGGCCCAAGGACCTCCTGGGTGTAATTGGAAACTGCACCCTTCACAGAGGGCAGGCAGAGACCAAAGAAAGAGTCAGACCACTCCAGATTGGTAGATAGCAATTCAATTAGCAAGAGAACTTACTTACAATGCTTGTTTTCAGCAGCCACAAGACCAGTAAATCTTAAAAGCTTATATAGAGGCCTGAACTGGCTTCAGTCATATATACCATCCAAATAGTCTTCAACATCACATTTCTATTTCAAGCCTGTATCCTTGGGGCAGCTTCTGGGAGCAGGAAAGACAAATGGGATGTACATTCCAAGCACTGGGGAGAGGGAGAGGAGCTTCCAATTCAAAGACATATTAAAGATTTATCTTTTACTAAAGACATCTTGGCAACTGGCTTTTTTTTTTTTTTTTTTTTGCACAATATGTTGGCTGACTTCCTATTTAGGTGAATTTACCAAAAACCAAAGTTACTTAAATGAAGAAAATGTATTATTTTTAATTAAAGGTACCTGTCCACAAAAAAATAAGTAAATAAATATATATGTAAATATATATCTGTGTGTATATATCTGTGTGTATATATGTACATAGATATATAAAATCAGGCAAATATTTTAGTTGTGCTAAAAATAAAGTCCCAAAAGAAAGCATAACTTCCTCATCAGTGCTGAAAATGGAGCACCATTGTAAAAACAATTTATAGATTATAACCAATAAAATGATTTGACAAGCTACTGTGTGCTAGAGTAAGGAAAAAATATATAGTCACTAGCTTCAGAGACACAGTAGGCAGTTTTGACTGTTGGTTCCTTTTTTGGATAGTGAAGGGAAGGGACAGTTCTATAGTGTCTACAAAATGGAAGAATAGTTCTCAAATGACCCCTGGCCTTTTATTCATTGCTATGTCTAAACATGTGCTATAATTGCTACAATTTTTCCTCCAAATTCTGTCAAATTAAGCATAGGCTATTCTCATAAATTCAAGCATGAGAGGATCCTGAGGATTTGCTGCTATCATTTTCTATGGTCAGTACGAGGGTGCAGAAGAGAAGTGTCATTCAAGATAGAAATCTGGAGAATCAATATCTACTCTGATTTGCTTTCTGCTCCCTTGTCTCTTTGGGATGAGTAGCAGGGTCCTTTCTCCAGTTACTAAAAGTCATCGGCCTCGTGGGAATATGCCATGGACATCTAATATTCAACAATTTAAGTGCTTTGCCATCTACAGATAATTTTGGTTTTGCTCTGATGCTTCCCCAAAGACTCTTGCAATCAGCTACAGGCCAGTGGGCTTTATCTTTAGCAAAGACGGAATGTCTCGTAGCCCCATGAAAAAGGACTGGGCCAGGTGCTTTTAGCTACAGGCTTCTGATGACAACACTTCAGTGACTTTAAGGTCATACAAGTGAACTGAGTCAGGATATTCAGAAGGCTAGCTGGGCCTGGCTGGTAGGGATAAGGGTAAGGCCGCTGTTTTACCTGTGGTGTTGCCCACAGTAGAGTAGTTATTGTCTAAAAGTTTTCTGTCTTGCTGGACTGCCCTTTTCCATTTCTTTTATTAAAGGGAGCAGGATTTTCCTGTGGCTTCGTGTGTCTGTATCTGTTGGTGTTTCCAGGTTGCTGATTTTTCTAGAACCCAGTCTGGAGCACATAAAGCAAGAAACAAACACAGCTTTGTATTATTCCTTGTATCTTAAGGACCCTAGCTAGCCTGCCTTCTTTTCTCCACTTATCATAATCATTTTACGTTAAATTTATTGTATAATATCTAGATATTTTACCTTTACTTGATAGGAAAAAGTATGTCTACTTTATATTTCTGTGTGTTCAATTCAGCATTTTCCTCAATTTCTTCATAAACATTTCTGTCTTCAGAGTCCCAGTAATCATGTCAGCTTCTTATCATACCCAGCCTAATAGCGTGTTTCCCTAAACTCTATCCTCAGTCTTCTTACCAACACCCCCTTTTTTTAAAGTTTATTTATTTATTTTGAGAGAGAGAGAGAGAGAGAGAGAGCAGGGAAGGGGCAGAGAGAGAGGGAAAGAGAGAATCCCAAGCAAGGTCTGTGCTGTCAGTGTGGAGCCCTACGCAGAGCCCAATCCCATGAACGGTGAGATCATGAGCTGAGTCAAAATCAAAAGTTGGGCACTTGATGGACTAAGCCACCCAGGTGCCCTGTCTTCTTAGCTCTTGATAACAAACTTTTTTATCAGTAGCATCTCCATCTATTTTTATACAAATTAGTTTAACTTTTTTAGGGTTCTTCTCACTTCCTTCTTCACTATCAACAACAAAATACATTACCTCAACTGCAAGCCTATATAACACAAATTTAATAGCCAACCACAGATGTTTAGAAGACAAAGGAAAAAAGGTAGTGAATTACACACTGAGAGTTTTATTGGGAGAGCCTCATTTTTTAATCAATTCAAAAATTTGAAAAATATGTGAGGCACCTTTTAGAAGTTATCTCATTTAAACCCTCTAGCAACCTTGAGGTGTTTTCATCAACATAAATTATTTGCATTTATGCATGTTTGTATGTGCATTATTTTTCATGTGGTTCCTTAGGAATAGTGCCAAAGATCAACTGTTATGCTATTTAGATTTAAGTAAATGACAAAAAATTCTTAGAAATTTCGCCTAACTTACATATTATGTACACTTTGTGGTTTTTCATTTAAGCCCCCAGAAAAGTGCCAAAAGTTCCATTCTGTGTGTGTGTGTGTATGTGTGTGTGTGCTGATTAAAATATATTTGCTTAACATTACCAATAAACTGTTGGCCTTCATTTTCCACTAAATATTTACTTCAATATATCATAATATAATTTAATTGTATAGAACAGATTTAGGTACTATTTGCAATTATTTTTAATTGTGTAAGCTGTGAAAGTGTGTCAATTTCTTATATATTACCAAAACTTAAATTTAGATGTTGAAACCAATTCATGTTACTAGAAGTAATTCTTTTTTAAAAAAATTGTTTTTAGTCTTTATTTTATTTTTGAGAGAGAGACAGAGTGTGAGCAGGGGAGTAGCAGAGAGAGAGGGAGACACAGAATCTGAAGCAGGTTTCAGGCTGTCAACACAGAGCCCGGTGCGGGGCTTGAACTCATGAACTGTAAGATCATGACCAGAGCCAAAGTCGGATGCTCAACCAACTGAGCCACCCAGGCACCAATAGAAGTAATTCTTAAGTAAGAGGTGGCCCTATTTCACCTCAAAAATTGTTGCTTTCTATTTTGGGGAGAGTGCAAGCTACTATTTAAACAATTTTTTCTATTAGGCAATGCAATCTTTAGTGACTAAATCATTTTGATTGCTCCTGGGATGTGAATGACTGAACTGAACAGTACACTATTAAAATAGCATACTCAAAAGGGTTAACATGACTTTTAAAATATGCTTAACTTTCTCTAAAGTGAAGTAGCTGTTGCTATTTGAATGATTATATTCATCAAAGGCAGAAAAATGTCAACTACATTTAAAATAACATGCAAAAATTATATTAGAGCAGGGTACTAATGAGGACTTGCTGATTAGTTCTATTGTTAGAAATGCCCTCTGTGGCTGCATATTGAGAATTAGCACTAAGCTTGTGCCAGAGGGGAAAAAATAAGATAGAGTCCCTGCCTTAGACAAACTTTCAATCCAATATTTCTTGAAACACTACCACCTGTGAAAATTAAACAGTGAATAAAGGTTTACTTGAGGCTTCTCACAAATATATTTTATTCAAATCCTTTAGATATATTTTTGAATGATTTTGTAAGTTACTACATTGCTAACTCAATAATTGAGAGACAGAAAGCAACTCAATAATTGACTAAAATAAGCTTCTACTCATACTTCAAATCTTAACATGTATATATTACACTTCCGGGGAATTTTCCCTAAAAACATTAAATAAAGTAGATAGAATATACATTTCACTCTCTTTTATAGAGCTCTGTTTTTCTTTTATAGCACCTATTGAATATATATATGTATCAATTTTTATTTTGCATGCATCAATTTTTGTTTTTATTACATATACCCCACTATGCCATAAAACCATTGATTATAGATATTGTGCTGAATTTGTTTACAGTTCTATCCCCAGGGGGATCAGTAAATAGATTGTAAAAACAAAGAAAAAAAGAAAAAAATATTTCACCTAAATTTAAGTGGACTGAATTGTTTTAATGTTTTGTTTTAATTTATCTACCAGTGTGATTCTGTGTCAAAGCCTATAAATGACATTTGGGGCAGCGGGGGGATGAGAAATAATAATGGAACATACTGTAGAAAAAGAAAACAATAATGGCAACCCATATTTTTACCAATTGCCTAAAGCTTCCATTGGATCTTTTCTATTATCTTTGTTAATTTTTTTATCTGAAGAAATAAAGACCAAAAGGCAAAATGCAAATATATTTCTTAATAGTGATCTAAAGATAGTAATCTTTTATACCAGAGGTGCTAAATCTATTGCTTCTTCTTATGTTAACATTTTCTGCTCCTTCTGGTTAAGATAGTCCTTCAAAACTTTAATAAATATTTCACTAAAGCATCAAACATTACAAGAAGAAAAAAAAGTAGAGACTATTGAGTTATTGAAAGTTTTTAAAATAATATTTCAATGTAAGTTAATATGTCAAAATATTAACTATTACAATTTTAGATCAAATTTTAGAAATAATTTTATTCTAAACTATAGTTTGGTTTCATGGTTTGTTCACAAAACAGCTATGTACAGAGTCTTTTCCTACCTTTGTCTGCTGAAGTCAATACCATATACAGTAGACTGAGTTTAGCTCAAGAGTCATTAATGCTGGATACATGTTTATTTCTTTACACATTATTGACAAGTGGTTTATTTTGTAAATCATATTGACAGAAGTCATAGATATTACTAAACTTTACTGTAATTCAAAAGATACCAGCGATCACTTGGATCAAGAGTGACATTCTTTTCTTAGAGAACTCTAAGGCTAGTAAATGCAATTCTTCAAAGTGCAGGGAAAAAAAATTTGTCCCAGATTCAAAGGTATGCTTATACTCAAAAGCTTGCTTTCGCTTTAAGCGATGCATTTCCTCTTGAGCAATATATATATGCAGAAAAATCACTCGTATGGAGAGCTCATTTGGTTTTGAAGCACTCCTTTTATATAATTCATTAATTACACAGCTTACTTAACTAGGTCAACCATAAATTCCAGATTTATTTACAAATAAATTATCTAATCATGTATATCCTGCTGATAACATTTCATAGTTAGGAACTGATATTTTTCTGCTACTAAATATCAGCACTTCAACCAGGAGGTCTGGTGCAGAATGGGAGTCATTACATTAGCATTTATAAAAAGATTTACCTGGGGTTCTTTATTCCCTCTGCTTGTCTGTGGGTAACTCTTTCCTTCAAACTAAGACAACCACTGGTAACAGTCTGAGGCCATGTTTGAGGACTTTCTTCCTCCCTACTTTCTTGAAACAGCCAACATGTAAAGTTTGGCTAGGAATTGCCTACTTTTCTTGAATGTTCCATAAAACTCCAGTTTCCTGTTCTTGAAAATGCATAGATACTTATTTTAACCTAGTCTTATCTTTAAAGAGAGACTTTCTCCATAATACCAAAACAATATGTTGAGTATCAGCTCCATATACAAAAATCTGTTCTGCCGAAATATGCTAAATAACCAGATTTTATTGAACTACCTAATAGTCATTTTTAATTCAATTGTAATTTCGTCATATACAATTCCATATCCTATTTATCTATATCTGTCTTAAATGCCTTCACTAGTGTATCTTTAGGAATTCTTTAGGAAAATATAAACATTCAGTATTTGATAGAATCATAATCAAGCTGATGGACACATGGACTTCAGAAATAAGAAAAGACTTCCTTTGTTTCATTGTATTCCCATCAACACCATTCAGAATCTTTCACATAAACACTAAGGTGCCAATTATACCATCTCCCCCATGTTTTAGTGTATCCCAAATTATCATTGTCTGTTCCTGTTCTTTCTTTCAGTATGCAAGGTAATCACTTACTTCTCAATGCATCTACAGGTTCAGCAAGAGGAGTTAATACAACACTGTCATCTTGATTTACTATCAAATCCTTTCATGCCATTTGTTTCTTTTTTTAATCTTAAAGAAAAAAATCTATTTCTGCTTCTTCTGTATGCATTATTTCTAGTGTACTGGCAACTCATATAAAGAGCAGCCTTAGGGGGTTGACTTCAGAGATGATTATTTCCTTCTTGTGATGGTTTGTGTGATAGAATGTGTCAATCTAAACAGCAAGTGACTTTCTGAAGTATGTTTTCAAGGCTGCTCTTGAAGGATGGCTTGTGTCAGAAGGTTTCAAGACAAGACAGTTTTAGGACAGGACAGCTTTAGAAGGTGTTAGTTAGTCAGTTAGTTAAGTCTCAGGATAACTGCTAACTAGGGATTTACACAAAAAAATCCTAGAAGAAGTTGGTTTGGACAAGAACTTTTGCACATAATTCTTAGTAATTTGAAAAATGAAAAGTAGTCACTTAGAAATAACCTTCTTTTACCTTAGAATTAATTTTTCAGCCTACATTTTTATTCTAATGAAATTACAACAATTAAGCTTTGCCAGTGATTCTATTTGTTGAGAATGATATTACTGGAATTAAGGTATACAGTGGCTCTCTATTCCTCCAAGTAATATGATCAGGTGAGGAAAAAATATAAGGACCAGGGAAAGCAGAGATCTCACAGATACAAAACAGTAGCCTGATAGATTTTTCCTTTTTTTAGGTCTTTAAAAAAATTGCCATCTGATTGATGTGAAATATTGTGGAAAATATTATTCAAACCTGAACTTGAATATAAAATATTCAATCACACATATAAGCTAATAATTACAAGAAAATTGCTACACTTATCCCATACAAAAATACTGCCTGAGTTTATATTTTAAGCTTATAATAAGAAGGTCATTGGAATTATTTTTATTATTGTTTCTAGATATTCATTTACAAATGAGCACAGGCTTTTTAGAGATTGACACTGTTCCTTGAATTCAATTAATTATAGATTGTCAAATGAATAGTTGATCCTGATTATGCCCAAGACATCTTTGTACACATTATCTTAATCTTCTTTGGTAGTTTTAAAAAGTGTGTGTAGGGGCGCCTGGGTGGCTCAGTCGGTTAAGCGGCCGACTTCGGCTCGGGTCATGATCTCGCGGTCCGTGAGTTCAAGCCCCGCGTCGGGCACTGTGCTGACAGCTCAGGGCCTGGAGCCTGTTTCGGATTCTGTGTCTCCCTCTCCCTCTCTCTGACCCTCCCCCGTTCATGCTCTTTCTCTCTCTGTCTCAAAAATAAAATAAACGTTAAAAAAAAATTAAAAAAAAAAGTGTGTGTAAAAATTTATTTGATATTCCTCACAGTGAGTAGTGGGGTCTATGTATGTCATCTTCCTTTCAAATTGGGCTTGATTTTGTGACTTTTTCTATAAATATATCATGGCATAACTGAAACTATGTGACTTTGGAGATTCGTTATAAAAAGTTGTTTATGAGCCACCTGTCTATGGCATTTCTGTTATTGCAAGTCAAATAGACTAAGACACCTAGTAAGGGAGTTTTTAAATACCTAACCCATAAAAGCTGTTAGAGATAAAAAGTGATTATTTTTGTTTCAAAGTATTAAATTTGGGGGTGATTATTCAGCTTTAAAAATCAGAAGATCCTTTCAATGTACTTGTGAGAAAAACATAAGTTATATGACAAAATTAGGCTAAAATAGTTTTAGTAGTTATAATAATTGTTCATTGAATCTATTAAATGAGTAATTATTAAGTACCTATAATGTATCAAGCACTACTACATTCAGGGATAGAGTAATAAATTAAGAGAAAGATTTTCAGAATCATGAAAACCTTCCATCTAGTAGAGAGTAAGTTCCCAAAACAACACAGAATAGGTACAAGGACAGGATAATCATTTTTTTAAGGTACCGATAGTAACTCATACCAAGATGACCTATCGATTTCAAAGTGATTCCAATAGCATTTCAAATATTAAAGGTATAACAAATAATATCAAAATTTATGTAAAGAGCTCTAAATTATAATCCATGTACTCTAACCCCTGTAACTGTACTCCTTTTAATTCTCCATGGGACTAATTCTTCTTTATTCCACATATTTTTAAATTTAGAAAATTGTAGTTGAGACAATAAATATTTCGATTGCTTCCCCCTCCTGCCCCCACACACAAAGGCCAGGTGCTGCTGCATCTCTTATGTTGTCAAATGCTTTTTTAAAAATGTAAGTAAAATTGGGGCACCTGGGTGGCTCGGTCAGTTAAGTGTCTGACTTGAGCTCAGGTCATGATCTTGCCGTTCTTGAGTTCAAGCCCCACGTCAGGCTCTGTGCTGACAGCTCGGAGCCTGGAAACCACTTTGGAATCTGTGACTCCCTCTCTCTCTGCCCCTCCCCTGCTAATGCTCTGTCTCTGACTCTCAAAAAATAAATACACGTTAAAAAAGACATTTAAAAAAGTAGAATTAATTGTTAATTTTTTGCTTATTTTTGAATAGAAAACAAATCATCCAAAGTATCACATATGCTATACTTGGCTGCTCTGGTATCATCAAATGAAGAGGCAGTGATTATTAGTTAAATGCAAGAGAGATGCCAAGAGTGCAGGTCGAGCGGTGACAATCCTCTTAGTACATCTGCCAGCCTACCTGTATTAATCTAGAAAAAAGATTGTGTACTTGTCTTGGACTTAAGTCGCAAAGTACTTTCAAAACCATGTTAAAGACAATAATTACATGCACAACACTTGAGTTGCTGAAGAACTTTCCTCCCCTCATTCAGAAAATTGTCACCAATTGCCACTTTTGCATTTACATTCTCTCCAACTCATCAAACTTTGTGAAGCTGCGACTGACGGTTAAAATAGATTTCGGTAGCATTAGTTCCAATTTCAAGAGATTAAATGCTGAGGATCAGAGAGTGGAATATTCTGATTAGGTATATTTACCAGGCTCTTTTAGGATGGAATGTGGGCACTTAAAAACTAGAGACTAAAATATGTGTTTACTTGTAGATCTTAGAGTGTCTAAATAGTAGATCATGTTTCTAAAGTAAAATTGCTTATATTGCTTCCTAACTAGAAAAAAAAAAAACTTTCTTGATAATTTCTGTCTTCAAATGAGTAATTAACTCCAGTGATTGAACAGCTACTAAAAGAATAAGATTGGACCATGACTTTCAGTAGATCATAGCCCAGTGGGAGATACATATACACTTATAAGTATCTATAATAGAAGGACTCCAAGAGCTAGAAGTGATTAGGCAAGTGGCAAGGAAGTGTCTAAGACACATTACTGGTATATTCACAGAATATCAAGTACTCTGTAGGTGATGGTGATGGGCAGAGGGCTATTCTCATGGTATATGGGATTATAAAGTATGCAAGATTTAATTTATTTACAGCTGGACTGGAGAAACTCTATCTTTATCTCTAGTGACTGGATGTCTGTTTTTTTACTCTTAGCAAAGTAAAGGGCTGTAGGCATTATGATGCCTTATTTATAGTTCAAAACTCCCCACAGACAATTTATAGTCTGAAGGCTTTCCCTACCTACCTCTGATCACCCTCTTCTTTGTGCTTTATAGACATTTCCTCTAATAAATATTTTACATATCATATTCCTTACTTATATCTGCTTCTTGGAAGAGCCGGGGTCACACTGACACATGCACATGCACACACACACAAAACACTAAATTGAACTGCATGATAGACCAGATTGGATCCATTCAGGGTGGTATGGCTGTAGACAAGTTTGATAATGGAGTGGGTAGGTGAAGGTGTGAAGAAACAGGCACTCATACAATGCTGCAGGAATGTATAAAACTTTTATGGAGTGTTACAAGGCAATATCTATAAATAATAAAATGTACATGCCCTTTGACCCAGCAATTCGTCTTCTATGATTTCTTTAACAGATATAATTGCACATGTGTACAATAAACATATTTACAGATATAGTCACTATTGTGTACATATAAGCCGAAAAGAATGGGAAAAAATCCAAATGCCCATCAATAAGAGAATAATTAAATAAGTTCTAATACCCATAGAATAGAATAATAAGGAGCAAGGAAAGATATTGAGATGAATACATGTTTTGATCCTGGTATGGAATTATCTTTAAGGTATATTAAGTGCAAAAGGCAACAGAATCTTTTATATGCCATTACATCTATATTTATGTGTAATGTGTAATGATTTATTTGGTTTTATGTACATTGATTATTTTTGGATGGATTCATGAGTGACTGGTGAAAACACACCTCTGGAGAAGAATAATTGTCCACAGACAAGCATGACGTGAAGACTTTCCACCACATTCCATCTCAGATGGTCTGAATTTTGTACTGTGCATGTGTGCACAAAATTAAAATTATACAATTCCACATATGAAAAAACCTATATGATAAACAAAATGGACATTTGTACCTGATACTTTCAAATGTTTCAAATAAAAGAAAGCTTCTAAAATACCAGAGAACATTTGGACTTTAAAGCAGTTAGAAATCCTGTCAGTAGACTTTTTATAATGCAGAGGAAAGATAATTTCACTGTGTCTCTAACCAAATGCTGACCCATTGTGAAATATGTCACATCCATTTAATCAGTATGTATAGGATATTGGATCAGGCTTTAGGGATACAACAGCTAATAAGAATAGTCAAAATTTGCCCTCAAATAATATAGTCTAATGAAGGATACAAATAAGAGAAGAATGTTGTAATAAAAAAAATGTACTAAATTAGGAAAAGTACCAGGTATTATGGAAGTACTTAAGAAAGTCACTCAACCTATGGACAGTCTGGGATAGCTTTCTAAAGACAGTGATGAATTCTTGGTAGAGAGCAAAGCAGTGTAAGAGAATATAAGAATTTTAAAGGTGTGGAAAAAAAACTCAGTTTGTTTCGAATACAAACTATAACTAAAGATTGACAAAAGTTTAAGCTAGAAAATAAGCAGCCTGGCCCCATATTGCAGCATTGTGGTAAGGAGCAACAAAGACAAGAGAAAGTCATTTAAGGTTTTACACAAATATGTTCAGATTTTTTTTTTTTTTTTTTTGGTATTTTGATTCACTCTTGCTGCAATTGGAAAATGGATTGAGAATACAACTTAGGGGAATACAGGTATTAAATATCCTAAAAATACGTTCTGCTGGGAAACCAATAATTATGTTTGACAATATGGAATAAATATTTTAGATGCATAGCATAGCAAGAACTGTGAATGAATATACAAAATCTTAAATATCCAAAATAAAGATAGTAAGCTTAAAAAATCCAGGTATCTGATGTTTACAAAAGACACAAAAATAATCAAATGTAATAAAATAAGCCAAAGAGATTTATTAAAAGAATACTAAGAATTTGGTTACCTATATTAATCTCACAAACAATAAACTTTAAGAAAATATGAGTATGAACAAACATACAAATTATCAGGGAGATATAACTAAATTTGTGTATATCAATTAAAATTGTCTTGACACATATATGGGGTACCTGGGTGGCTCAGTGGTTTGAGTGTCTGACTCTTGATATCGGCTCAGGTCATGATCTCACAGTTTGTGAAATTGAGCCCTGTGTTGGGCTGACAGTGTAAAGCCTACTTAGGATTCTCTCTTTCCCACTTTCTTTGCCCCTCCCCTGCTTGCTCTCTCTATCTCTCTCTTTCTCTCAAAATAAATAAATAGACATTTAAAAAATGTCTTAACATACATAAAACAAAAATGAACTTTACTACAAGGAGAGATTAAAAAATCCATAAGGAATGACTACAGTATAACTTAATATTCCTATCCCAGTAACTAATAGGTCAAGGGAACAAAAATGTTAAATGTACAAAAACTTTATCCATGTAATTAATTGACTTGAAAACTAACTTGTGTACGCATGAAAGGCTGCATCCAATACTAATAGAGTCCACATTGCTTTAGAGCACACAGGTAACATGAATAATTTAATTATATATATTTTTATCAAAGTATAATTAACATATAATATTATATTAGTTTCCAGTGTATAACATACTGATTCAAATATTTTATACATTATTTAATATTTACCATGGTAAGTGTTGCCACCATCTGTCACTGAACAGCATTCTATCAATATTATTGACTATATTCCCTATGGTGTACTTTCCATCTTCATGATCTATTTATTTTATACTTGGAAGTTTGTACCTTTAAATCCTCTTTATCCAGTTCACACATATACCTACT
Organism: Panthera uncia; assembly: GCF_023721935.1. Lineage (NCBI taxonomy): Eukaryota > Metazoa > Chordata > Mammalia > Carnivora > Felidae > Panthera > Panthera uncia. The sequence goes on along the minus strand of NW_026057586.1, from coordinate 41,650,533 downwards.
CACCTCCCCCTGGCAACCCTAAGTTTGTTCTCTATATTTAAGAGTCTGTTTTTGCCTATTTATTTGTTTGTTTGTTTTGTTTCATAGTTTCCACATATAAGTGAAATCACATGGTATTTGTCTTTCTCTGTCTGACTTATTTCACTTAGCATAAGACCCTCTAGGTCCTTCTATATTGTTGCAAATGACAAGATCTCATTCTTTTTTATGGCTAAGTAATATATAAAATGGAATATTGTATACACACACACACACACACAATGGAATAAATATACATATATGTGTATACATATATATCTACACATATATATGTATACACACACACATACACACACACACACACACACACACACAGATCTTATATTTAGTTGTAAATAAAATTTCAGGGAATTTCAAAATTATAATAATGTGATACAGACACTGCTCTTTGTTCATAATGCAATTTAGAATCAAACAGTCAAAATGTTAATTTAAAAAATGTTAATTTAAAAGGTGAGTGGGGCGCCTGGGTGGCTCAGTCGGTTAAGCGTCCGACTTTAGCTCAGGTCAAGATCTCGCAGTCCACGAATTCGAGCCCCACACCGGGCTCTGGGCTGATGGCTCAGAGCCTGGAGCCTGCTTCCGATTCTGTGTCTCCCTCTCTCTCTGCCCCTCCCCTGTTCATGCTCTGTCTCTCTCTGTCTCAAAAATAAATAAACATTAAAAGGTGAGTGAAAATTAGAAAGTACATTTTCAAATATTTCAAGGGTCAAAGAAAAAGTAATAAACATATACAACCGAACAAAATTTTAAATACCGCTATATATCAAAGTGGCATACATTTTACACAACACTTAGAAAGAAGTGAACTTACTTTTCTAAAAAAATCTGAGCAACTTGTAAATAATGAGCTAAGCATTCCGTATAAGAATGTCGATAATGAACAAATAATTAAAACTAAAAAAAGAAAGGTAAAAATAATTGAATTATAAATATAATATTCAATATATAAAAACTTAGAAGAGATAATAAGGGGGAATTAATAAAGCAACCCATTGCTTCTTTGAAAAGATATACACATAGCTTAGGCAAAATTAATTACGAGAAAAGAAAACAATATTTGAAAAGGGGGTTATGAGTTTAGCTATAACAGATTTAATAAAAATATAGTAATACAGTATTCTAACAAAAAACATTATGAATAAATTTATGATAAAACATTTAAAGTTTTGTATAAAAATAGCAATTGTCTGGAGTTGTATACTGTCCAAACTGCCTGAAGAAAAAACAGAAATTCTCAATTGTCATTAAGAAATGTACTTATTTGTTAAAGATCATGCCACGATATAACTACCAGTATGAGATAGTCTTATGGCTTAGGCCTACAAAACAAGTATAGAGAATCCAATTTTATACAAATAGAATGTTTCTTACAAAGTTAGGCATGTAACACAGCATATCATGTATTTACATGGGAGAAATTATATAGTCATATAAAATATTTTACTCAAATCTTCATTGCAGTTTTTTAAATGATTAAAAACTGGAAACAACCCAGATATCCTCCAACTGAAAAATGGATAAAGGGTTGTAGAATAATCATACCATGGTGTACTATTCAGCAATATAAAGTAATGATACATTCAACAGCATGGATGTATCTTAATAGCATAAGCAAAAAGCCAGGGGGGAAAAAAAAGCTACATACTGTATGATATCCTTTGTATGAAATTTTGGAAGAGATGAAACTATTGTGTCCAAGACATAATCATGATCAAGTGCTTAATATTGGGAGAGTAATTAACTGACAAGGGAAATGAGGAAATTTTTTATTAATGGAGGCTTTTATATCATGATTGTGTAGCCATTACATGACTCTACACATTTGTCAAAATCCACCTAATTGCACAGCTAAAATTGTTGAATTTTTGTATGTAAATCATATCTGAAAAAAGGTTATTTTTTTAAAAAAATCTCAATTTTGAAGAGTGACAGTATTATTTGATTCATTGTAATATGATTGAACTGGAGAAAATTTTCCTATTTCATTTAATTATTCAATTCTTTAAGACTTTAATAAATAAGAATTTACAAAGAGTCCTATAAACTTGAGAAACAATACAAATAAATATATAAAATTGTTAATATTTAAAATAATAGAGCTAATATATACAGTATTGAAAACTCCAGCAGCTTTTAATGAAGGTTAAAAAGTTGCTAATTGGGTGAATTTTGAGAAAAAGATCCACAAAGTGTCATGGGAATCATAGGTCAATGAACTTCAAATGGATTTATTCATGAAGGAAAATACATTTTAAATGAAACTAAAAAATATATAGTCACTTCTCAGCTATCTACATTAATGGAGAAGAAAATAGCTTGTACTTATTCAATAATTGATTATTCTTTGGTAATAAATGGCATCATGTTGACTCTGTGGTCAGCACCAACAGCTTCTACGTGGCCAATTAAATTTAAATGTGATAAATCACATTTAATAAAAAATAGAAGTGTGTCTGTATTTACTGTTTTACAAATAATCTCCATAGATAATAAGCAAATCCCAGTGAATGCAGATATACTTGTATGATACCCACCAACCACTCATAATTTATTAAGGCACCTACTTTCGTTAGCATTTTTGAAACAAATCTGTCATCAAATTTTTCTATTAGAGAATTCCACAAATTACATCACTTATTGTGATGGTCTCTACCTGCCAAAATTAAGTTAAAAGTCAAGAATATATAAATTACATGGCCTTTTTGCACATTTACACTGAGCACTTTTGAACACTTAAACTCTACTCTAGGCATTGAAGTAATCATGTAAGGAGGTTGTCCAAAATGTATAATCTCAAGGAGACTCAAGGAGTTTAAATATTAGTTAGAATGGAAAAAGTAAAAGTAAATCAAAAGTAAATAAACAAATCCTGATATCGATAAGCACTCTCAACAACATAAAAATAGTTAATGTGATGCATCAGTACTTTTCAAATTTTTTGTAATTTGGAGGTTTTCTCCAAGTGACTCCAGGCCAATAGTTTTATTTAATACAACACAAATGTTATAGCAATACTCAAATTGCTATAAAATTTGCTCAGCACATATTCTGTACTTTCTATATTTATCTTGGTATTGCCTGGATATACAGTTCTTGGACCAGCACTAGATGGTGGACATCCTTTTGAACACCACAAAGGAGATAACTGAGGAGGAAGCATTTTGTTGAGGAAACAAAGGAAAGGCACTCTGAGGAGATACATTAGAGTGAGTGTCATAGACTCGGGGTCTAAAGTTCTCTCTTGTCTAGCAAGAGAGCAGGAGGCAGGATGAAAACTGAGAGATGGCTAACTTCCGGGACAAGACAAGAGCCCCAAGTAAGGGTCCTTGCCCCATTTTTTATTAGGATCAGAAGGCTTACAAACATGGCGATGGATGTGCACAAAGACAATGAATCTGTGAACATTAACTTGTGGACATGAGGGAAATGGGGTCTTGAGGATATTTGGGGTTAGGGGTTTGGGTCAATATAAAACAAAATCCGGGTGCCAGGCAGTCAGGAGGAAGATTGTTTACAGTGCATATGAGTCAGCACCTCTGTTTATCTTAGCTAATCTAGGGGATGAGACAGATAGGGGACATAACCTCAGGGTTAATAAGGCACCTTTTCTTTGGTTAACCATCTCCGTCTGGGCTGCTTTGCCTGCAGCGCACCAGTCCATAGTCCAGTTCACCAATTTACCTAACCTGGCCCTATTCTCCTGTGAAAGCAACTTCTCTGCTATAGTTCTAAATTGGGGGTGCTTCCACCCTGAATATCTAATCTTGTTTATTTCATATACCTATGTATTTGACACCTTTGCACAGTTCTGATTTTAGGCCTTTGCCTCTCCCTCTCTATTCTGGGGGCTCTGCACCCCTTCTCTATTTTGGGGTGCCAATCTGGTTTACCCAAACTTGGGTGTGAGCATTTTATGACTTTGTATTTCTTTATGCCTTGTTAACCCATTGGTGTAAACCCGGGGGATTCCTAAACTTACCCCCCACAAGTGAGGATAATGAAAAGGGACAGATATGCACTATCTATAGACAGACATTAGAAATTTCAGGTAAAGAGAATGGGTTGTGGACATATTTAAGGTGTCTAAGATAGTGAGAGGCCAGTACAGCCAAAGCATATGAAACAAAACAGAGAGAGGACTAGAAATTTAAGAATTTGGGGGGTGCCTAGTTGCCTTAGTCGGTTAGGTGTCTGACTTCCACTCAGGTCATGAACTTGTTTTCCTGAGTTTGAGCCCCGCATAGGGCTCTGTGTCTCCCTCTGTCTCTGTCCCTCCCCTGCTCGCACTCTGTCTTTCTCAAAAATAAAGATTTAAAAAAGCATTTTAAAAAAAAGAAATTTAAGAATTGGGAAAGGCCATTCTTGGAAAGTCTTATGACCAAATTTGGAAGTTTAGTTTTTATTTTAAACTAGCATTTTATTGTCTCCATAATTTATAATAATATACTAGAAACTGAAGAAAAGTTGCATATAGTCTTTACTGGTGAAAGAGCTTGTCTTTGGAGTAAAACAGAGATCAGATCACATCTGGGTCTGCTAATTACTTTTGATGAAAAGATAAGCAAATTAATTTACATGAGTCTCACGTTCTAAACCTGCAAAATAGAAAGAATCATTATTTTCTCACAGGTGGTTGTGTAATTAAAAGATATATGGTATATTAAAGACATCTAGATGTCAGGCATATAGAAGATTCCCAATATTAAGAATTATTGCTCCTCTTTTTTCCCCATATATCACATCCCTAATATAAAATTTAACTATGTAATTTACATAATTCTGATTATAAGATGATTTGCTTTGGGTTAACAACTGAGTTAGTGGTTTAGAAGGTCAATTTATGAAAATTTTATAGCACATATTCATTCTGCAAGTACTTATTATTAAGGTATCTATGGTTTGCTAAGCACTGAGCACACATAATATCTAATAGGACAAATATATATATATACATACATCAAAATATAAATAAAATAATTTCAAAGAAGTGCTAATAAGGAAATAAAACTGGATGATATGGTAGAACATGCCCTGGGTTTGGTAGTGGGAAACTACTTAAATTTCGGTCACTTCTGAGGACATGACATATGAGTTAGAAACTGCATGACAGCTTTCACCTTGCATTGTGATTCACAGTTTAGTGGTCCAAGCATTGGAGAGTTTCAGAAAATAGTAAGGTAAAGACATGAGGTCTGAATGATGTAGAGTGTTGCTATGTGACAAACATGGCTTGAAGGAAGTCTGTACAGCAGAGAAAAAGAAAGAATGGATGAAAATGAGTTCAGGAAGTTAAGGATAAAGAAAAAAACACCATTAAAGAATGACTACAGGGGCGCCTGGGTGGCTCAGTCGGTTAATCGGCTGACTTCGGCTCAGGTCATGATCTCGCGGTCCATGGGTTTGAGCCCCGCGTCGGGCTCTGTGCTAACAGCTCAGAGCCTGGAGCCTGCTTCAGATTCTGTGTCTCCCTCTCTCTGACCCTCCCCCGTTCATGCTCTGTCTCTCTGTCTCAAAAATAAATAAACGTTAAAAAAAAAATTAAAAAAAAAAAAGAATGACTACATTTTGGACAAGAATTTTGGACAAGAAAAGGAAGAAAAGAAAAGAAAGAGAAAGAAAGAAAGAAAAAGAAAGAAAGAAAGAAAGAAAGAAAGAAAGAAAGAAAAGAGAAAAAAGAAAAGAAGAATAATGGTTTATCTAAAAAAAACTTGATAAGATTTTCAGAAACTAGCCTAGGAATTTGGTGGTAAATTTTGAAAAACACATGTAAGTCTATTCCTATATATGTAAGTCTATGTCTATGTTAGACGGGTATAGATCACATACATTTGATACATGATGGGAATATATGCATGATTAATATTATTGAGAAGAAAATAATACTAGGTATAAATAGTCCATTTTTAAACTTTACACATGCCTTTTTATTTTTATTGTTAAATTTATTTGACATCTGCTCACACATTTTTTAGTACTCTTAAACACAGTCCAGATTTGCACTGCGATGAGTTAGTCTTTCATTTTCAAAACTAAATGACCACATTTTAATTTATAAAGATATCTAAGTTGACATTTTAGACAATTCATAATATATCACATACAATGATACTGCATATTCAGAATACTATCAGAATTTTTTAATTCAATACCAAAGCAATAGGATAAAATTGATATCTTTGTGTAAAACAAAATATCACAGTATGAATTTACTATAGATCTAATACAGAAGTTCTGAACACAGTTATAAACAGAATCTCATGCAATTATTGGGGGCTAATGTTATAGTAGACAAGAATTCTGAGACAATATAAAAAAAGAAGCTGAGAAATATAAATTATGAGAACTGAAAGGTTTAGAGAATTTTAGAGCCTAGCAGAAATGCCTCACTGTGGCAAATAAAAAAATTATATTAATGTTCCTCTAAAATAAACAGAATGGAATTTTTCAGTTATCAGTGATATGTTTAAACAATATGTAAAAAGAACCTAACCTGAGTGGAGTTATGGACATAATGCTAAATCACATATACTACATTCATTCTAGTCACCTGCCTGTTTTACAATGCTATAGGGTCATATAGTTTATAAAAATATAATATTGTAGATTGACAATTATTCTAATAATAATCTAATGCTTACTATAAATGAAGCCATGCTCCCTTAATGAAAGACACTTCGTGTAGATATATGAGATATCATGCTTAAATAGTTGTTCTGTGTTGGGGGGAATAAGCTTAGGAGCCTGCACTGATGGGTTAACAAGGCATAAAGAATTACAAAGCCATAGGATGCTTACACCCAAGTTTGGGTAGACAAGATTAGATAAAGAGGTGTAGAGAAGGCAGGGCAAAGTCCCCAGTATAGAGAAGGTGGGGCAAAGGCCCCAATATAGAACAAAGGTATATGAGGTAAACAAGATTAGGTATTCAGGGTGGAAATGCCCCCCAACTTAGTACTATGGCAGAAAGCTGCTTTCACAGGAAGGAAGGACCAAATTAGGTAAACAAGTAATTAGGGTGCAGGGTGAAGTTGCCCAGAGAGGAGCTAATTAATAAAAGAAAGGTGCCTTATTGACCCTGCGGTTGCATGTTCTGTGTTTCTTGTCCCCTAGACAAGTTTAGATAAACAGAGGTGGTGCCTCATGTCTGCTGTAAACAACCTTCCTCCTGGCACAAGGATTTTGTTTTGTATTGACCCAAACTCCTAACTCCGCATATCTTCAAAACTTCCTTTCCCTCACATCCATGAGTTAATGTTCACAGTTTCGTTGTCCCTTTGTGCATGTCCATCACCATGTTTGTAACCCTTCTGATCCTAATAAAAACAGAGCAAGGACCTTTAATCGGGGCTCTTGTCTTCTCCTAGACATTAGCCATCTCTCGCATTTTAATCCTGTGTCCCACTTTCTTGTTAGACAAGAAAGAACTCTAGATCCAGAGTCTACTACCTTATGTAGGTACATATTTTCACATTTGCATATTATTTTTGTGTTCTGGTTTTGTAACTTAATCTGGAATTTTCAATAATAGTATATACATGATAAAATAGTTGCACTTTATTGTGTGCATGTGCAAACAGGCAAACACTGGCTACTTGTATGTGACACAAATCACTGCAGTTACTTTTCACAAGTCTCTGAAGTAGATTCTAATGACCCCATTTATCAAAGGGGAAAACAGAAGCACAGAGCTGTCAATTGTCTTTCTCAAAGTTATACAATGAGCCACTATTCTGGACTCTGGCTGTCTGACTTCAGAACTACCACTCAGTAGGCACATGTGATGATACTCTAATAGTATTTACCACTCATATATGCCAACCAGTTCACTCCCTTAATGTTCTGCTTTCTATATGTTTATTTTATTTAGTTTTGGGTCTTATGACTGATGAAAAATAAAGTCGAGGTTGGTGGATCTGACATCTCACTAGACATCTTTTTACTTTCATTAAAGGTTTTCCTGAACTGGTATATATGGGCAATCACCCAAATCAAAAGTTAATGATTTTAGTAAATTCAGCTGAGAAAAATGTCTACTTGGGTTTTAAATGGAATTAGTCATCAAGCTGGGTGTCTATGCACTGCACAGACTTCCTTGGAAATGGTTGAAGTCTATGGAGAAGAGCTGTGTGACATAATATCATCTATCATGTCAGAACTCCTCATATTAAAAGTGCATTTAGTGGCCACTATTATACAATGACTCAAAAATAATAAAAAAATATTTATAAAATAAACAAGGTATTAATTCCTCTCAACAATCCTAAAATATAGAGACAAACACACAAAAATATTGATAATGACCCAAGGGTTAACACTAAAGAAAAAAATGCAAGACTATTTTGTAAGGTCATACCTGATTAAATGTTGGATTTATCATATAAAAGTCAAAGTTTTTGGTTCAAAGAGTATGTAATCACTATAAATGTAGGTATTCAATGTGGTTCTTATAAAGAAGGGACGCATATAAGTTCAACCTTGAAAATTGCACATTATTTCTGCATCAATCAAAGTTGCAGTGGGAAACAAAAGATATACTTATTTGGGTTAAAGAGAATTCAATAAAGTTATGATTTACAGAGTAATGGCTGGAATTTAAGAGAAAGCAATGGTGAAGTACGGTGGAGAACCATTACCATTCCTAGTCCTAAAGAGGCAAGGGAACACATACTCCATCCCAGGGAGAGCATGAGCCACGGGTTTGCCAGATAGGAGTTCTGCCTTAGGTAAATAACAGAGCAGGAGGAGGAAGGAGCTATACCTCACCACTCTACCCATGGCCTTTTTATCTCCAGCAGTGTGTCTCATTGACTGAACACACCTGGAAATCAGAGAGAAGCGCAAGTACTACACTCCCAACAAACCTGAAGGGCACAGTTTAGGGTAAACAAGGAAAGGGAAAGATAAGGTGGGGAAAATAACCAGCTGAGTTTTCCTGGTCATAGAAGACCAATAATTTATTCCCAGCCTAGGAGGAGGGAGAAAATGGGAATACAAACACAGGAACAGGAAGTTGTCATGACTCATCCAAGAAGTATAAAATAGCTGACATAAAGATTATTGAGAATACAGAACAGAGTTAGAATGAGATTGTAGAAGGACCTAGATTATCAGTTGAAATTACTCCCATTGTTGTGATTTAAGGACATAAACCTGCTTAAATAAGCAAAGTCTTATCATAGACAAATCCAGATTATGGGTGACTAATTTTCCTACACACCTAGTTAATCCCTTCCACCCGACCCCCCTTCCTTCTTCCTTCCTTCCTTCCTTCCTTGCTTCCTTCTTTCCTTCCTTCCTTCTTTCCTTTTCTTTCTACCTTCCTTTCTTCTTTCTTTTCTTTCTCTCCTCTTCTCTTCTCTTCTCTTCTCTTCTCTTCTCTTCTCTTCTCTTCTTCCCTTCTCCTCTCCTCTCCTCTCCTCTCCTCTCCTCTCCTCTCCTCTCCCCTCCTCTCTTCTCTCCTCATTTCGAACTGCTCTTGTTCCAAGTATTTCTGTTCTTAAATTTCTGTTATGCCGATTGTTTCACCTTCTTTCCAGCTTCTCAAATCTTCTTCTTTGAGACCTAGTTTATTACTTGTAGGTAACACCTGTTCTAACACTTCCTTTTAGGTATCTAACCCATAATGATTTTTCTGAGTTTCAATTGCGCTTGCAGTAAGAACCACACGATTTAATATTGATTGTTTTCTAAATGTTCTTAAGTATTCATTTTTTTCACTTCTGGATGAAAGTAAAGTGGAAACATAGATTCCCTCCTGTATTTGTATATGCCCTTTACTCTATAGCATGAAGCAGGATTCAAGCAGCATAATATAGTTAACATATAAATTCTAACAGAATTAGATACATTTAAATCAATGTTCTTAATTTCATTTAAGTCAAGGATACAATCTAATACTAACCTAGAATTTAGAGTTGTGTCAGAGTTCTGGCAGTTCTAGACAGAATCAGAGTTCTGAACATAATTCAACTCAACTCAAGGGGTACAGAGGATCTCAAGGAATGGAAACTTCAGGAAGCTAGTACTACCACTAGAGAAAGAGAAAAAGCAATGTTACTGGCTATCAGCCAGACCTAGAAGCTTAGGGGGTAAGAAGAGCCTATGGGGAGTTCTCTAGACCATGGATGAAAACAGCAGTTTTAAAGAGAAAAGTATTTAAGACAAGAATGTGGGAAATAAATAATCTATCCTCTCTTTCCTCCTATCCACATATCTCCTGCTTGTGCTTCCCCTTGTCTGAACCCAGACAGAATCCTGACAGAGAATCCTGGAATACAGGACTCTGGAGGTCAGTCTATAGGACACAAAGCAGAGAAGGAGAGAAGGGGATAACCCAGTAGCAAATAAATAGTACTATTGAAACTGAAAATAAACTTATTTTGTATAGTCAAATCATTTTCTATTTGTCTTTTCTCTTTCCTAAATATAATTAAATAAGGAAAGTATTAAAACTTTTTTGCTGACAAATTAGTTATATATCGAATCTACTTTCAAAGTGTAGAGCTTTACAACATCTTCACAAAGAAAACACTATAAATTACGTAGATGGAATGCTTTAAGTGAGAAGTCTGTGCAGACTCAGATAAAAGTTAATGTGCATTTTGCATTTTAGTTTTGTTAGTAAGTGATATTAACCATGAGTGACTGACCACTCATATATTCTTCAAATAGACATATTCCAGATCAGACAGCTACCTCTTATCGTACCTTTTCTAGCCATGGTTATCTAGAGGAGGAAAGAAGAGCTGAGGTAAAATCAGTGAAAAAGAGACTGGCAGTGATGTATGCCCTAAGTCCTCATAGAAAGTGATCAGCTGAAAGAAACAGATCTGAAGTGTGTAGTTGAGTCATAAAAAAGGTAGAGATCTAAAATGAAAATCATGAGGGGCACCTGGGTGGCTCAGTCAGTTAAGCATCCAACTTCGGCTCAGGTCATGATCTCACAGTTTGTGGGTTTGGGCCCCGCGTCGGGCTCTGTGCTGACAGCTCAGAGCATGGGGCCTGTTTCGGATTCTGTGTCTCTCTCTCTCTGCCCCTCCCCTGTTCACACTCTGTCTCTGTCTCTCTCAAAAATAAATAAACATTAAAATTTTTTTTTAAAAAATGAAAATCATGCACACTTGTCTACCTAAATTTCTGCTCTTCCTGTAGGCCACCTCTACTTTTAATCCTACTTGTTTCACTTCATTACATTTTTTTACTCTCCAGATTCTGGGTTTTCTAACTTTCTAGGGTTCCTGCAAATATGTAAACTAACAATAAATGGCTCAACACTTGACATAGTTGATAGTATGTTCTTTGTAAAATGATTCCCTGGGGGACTCATATTGCATATAAAGTAAGAAAAGTGACTGTTAAGCATGATGATTGCAAATGATATTAATCTCAAGAACATATATTTAAGAAAAAAAAAACCCTAAACAAAACTAGATAATACTCTATCCTCTAACTATTGTTTGTCCAGTTCCTGTTAACTCATTCAGTCAGTAATTTTTTTCCATTTTCACCCTCAAGTAATTCCCTCATATTGTCACATCGTCATGTCAATCAGCATGTCACAAGAGCACTTGTAAAAGATGCAAGATGGTGAGAAATATCTATGGAATAGATGCAACATCTTGAAATAGTTAAGGAAACATTATTTGCTTAGCTATACTCGGATAAGTTTTCTAACCAGTAATTTATCTGTTGTATGTTGTTTATTTGGTTGCTAGTTAAAGGTGTTTGCTTTATTAGTTCTCTTTGTTAAGTTTCTTTATTTATTTTGAAACACAGAGAGAGTGAGCACATGTGCACAGGGGAGGCTCAGAGAGTGGGAGAGAGAGAATTCCAAGCAGGTTCTGCACTGCCAACACAGAACCCCACATGGAGCTTGAACCCACGAACTGTGAGATAATGACCTGAGCCCAAACCAAGAGCCAGATAGATGCTCAACCAAATGAACCACCCAGGTGCTCCTTGCTTTATTAGTTCTAAGAGAAATATCATGCCCAAGACATTGCCATTTAACTAAATCTTAAATTATACATAAAAGATATCTTGATGCTCACAAATTAGCCCCAAATTCCTTTAAACTAAACCCAATTAATTTCCATATCAAAACGGAACCCCAAAGACAGTAATAATATATATTCATAGCTCCTTGTAGTTTCCAAAGCACTCTTACAGGCATTGTCTGACTTGAGCCTAACAATATATTTATAAAGTATGAATTACTATTTCTAGTACAAAAATAAGGAAATGAAGGTTAAGAAAAATGAAATGATTTTCTTGAGCAGTCTGGACCTCCTTCAACAATATTATTATTGGCAGGACTGATAAAAATTTTCAGTGCCTAACACAGTGTCGTCTACACTGCTGGTGTCTAAATTTTTATTTCAGGCTATAAGAGTAAGGTTTGCTGAACTGTTATTCAATGCATTCAAAATACTATTCCCAAAGTTTCTTGGAGAAGATACATGTTACAGACTACAATTAAAATGTATTTCTTGGCATATAATGGAAACCAGAGATTTCTAAAAATCTTCTTTTTTAGAAATTATGTTTTACATGTTTTTTTTCTTTTTTTCATTGAGATATAGTTGACATACAGCACTATATTAGTTTCAGGTGCGCAACATGAATCAATATTTGTATATATTGCAAAATGATCAAACAATAAGTTTCGTTACATCTGTTACAATACAAAGTTACAGAATTTATTTTTTGTGATAAGAACTTCTGATCTCTATTAGCAACTTTAAAATTTGCAATATAGTATTATTAACTATAGTCTCCATGCTGTATATCACATCCCCATGACTGACTTACTTTAAAACTGGAAGTTTATGACTTTTGACTCCTTTCACCCATTTGGCCCACCTCCCACGTCTGGTAACCATGAATCTGTTTTTTGTATCTGTGAGCTTGTGTTTTGGGTTTGGGTTTCGGGTTTTTATATATAATGAGATCATATGGTATTTTTCTTTTTTTGTCTGATTTATTTCACTTTCACTTAGCATAATGCCCTCAAGTTTTATCGATATTGTCGCAAATGGCAAGGGGTCATTCTTTTTTGTGGCTGAAAAGTATTCCAGTGCGTGCGTGTGTGTGTGTGTGTGTGTGTTTGTGTGTGTGTGTACCATATCTTCTTTATCCATTCATCCAGTGATGAACACTTAGGTTGTTTCCATATCTTGGCTATTGTAAATAATACTGGAATGAATATGTAGGTGCTTATATCTTTTTGAGTTGGTGTTTTCATTTTGTTTGCTGGATCATATGGTAGTGCTATTTTTGAGGACATTCCATATGGTTTTCATAGTAACTACACCAATTTACATTTCTACCAGCAGTTCACAATGTTTCCTATTTCTCCACATCCTCACCAATACTTTCTATTTCTTCATTTGATAATAGCCATTCTGATAGGTGTGAAGTGTTATCTCAGTGTGATTTTAATTTGCATTTCCCTGAAGATTAGTGGTATTGATCTTTTCAAGTGTCTGTTGGCCATATGTACACCTTTAGGAAAATGTCTATTCTTCTCCTCTGACCATTTTTAAATTTGATTGTTTGTTTTTTGCTATTGAGTTGTATATGTTCTTTATACATTTTAGATATTAACCCTTCATCAAATGTATGAGTTGCTAATATTTTTTCCCACTCAGTAGGTTGCCTTTTCATTTTATTAATGTTTTCCCTTGATGTGCAGAAGCTTTTAGTTTGATGTAGTCTCACTTGTTTATTTTTGCTTTTGTTGTCATAACCAGTTATTTTATTAGGATAAAATCAGAAAAAGTTTAAAAATTATTTTAAATCAGAACGTCACATATGATGTAGTTCTCTTTGAAGAACATGAATTAAGTTCTTATAAACTAAACATTTCTTCTTTATAAAATACTGAGTAAATGACATCTCATATATTGTCTTAGATCAGCATTTATCCACCCACATTTAGCAGATCTTTTTTCAGAAGGATGTAATTAGTATTGTAGGGAGGTGGGGGAAGACAGCTTGTAAAGAAATTTGTGGAATTGTGGGTCTTCTGAAATGCTAAAGTGCACTCTAGATCTCTTAAAAGGAGTAATACACTAAAATATTTGGCCAAGAAATTCTTTTTCCGAGTATTTTTAAGGACTAGTTCTATGTATCACATCTTTAAAATTGTATTGTGATGGCTATCTCCTCTAGGTTTTTTTTTTTTCCTGAATGTCACAATTTCTGATGCATGAAATAGGCAAAGTAGAGTAACATTTATTATAAGAATGTTGCTTTAAAGGAAACTATTTCTGCCTGGATGTATGAGTGGTATTTTCAATTTAAAATCAACATTATGCATAATATATATCACTATAAAATGGTACTTATCAATTATTAATGCAATTAAATGTCCCTAAATTTCTATTTGAGAGTAGACACTTACATATATATATATATATATATATATATATGGACAAATGTATATATTTAAACAAATACATGTTTTAAAGTTATTTTTTGTTTTTTATTTTTACTTTTTCTTTTTCATCAATTTTACCACCTTTTTTGAGATATACTTGACATATAACATTGTGTAAGTTTAAGATATACATAATGATTTTATGTATGTGTATGTTGTAAAATGATTACCTGAATAAGGTTAGCTGACACATCCATTACCTCACATAATTTTCTTTTTTGTGTGAGAACATTTAAGATCTACTCTCTTAGCAACTTTCAAGAACGTAATACAATATTGTTAACTATAGACACTGCTGTACATTAAAAGTTCGGAACATACTCACCTTATAAATGGAAGTTAGTACCCTTTGATCAGTATCTCCCATTTTACCAAACCCCTAGCTCCTGGAAACCACTATTTTACTGTTTCTATGAGTTCAGCTTTTTTAGATTGTACATATAAGTGAAATCATGCAATATTTGTCTTTCTCTGTCTGTCTTATTTTAGATTGTATAATGCCCTCTAGGTCCTAACATGTTTTCACAAATGGCAGGATTTTCGTCATTTTTATTCCTATAAAAATTCTTATAAAAATAAAAATTTATATATATATATATATATATTACATTATATATATGATATATTCCATTACATTACACCACATTTTCTTTATCCATTCATCCATCAGTGAACACTTAGGTTGTTTTTATGTCTTGATTATTTTTAATAATGCTTCAATGAACATGAAGAAGCAGCATCCCTTTGAGATAGGTTTTATTTATTTATTTATTTATTTATTTATTTATTTATTTATTTTTGAGAGAGAGAGACAGAGAGTGAGAAGGGACGGGCAGAGAGGGAGAGAGAGACACACACAGAATCCAAAGTAGACTCCAGGCTCTGAGCTGTCAGCACAGAGCCCAACGTGGGGCTCAAACCCACAAACCACAGGATCATGACCTGAGTCAAAGTCAGATGCTTAACCAACTGAGCTACCCAGGTGCCCCTCTTTGAGATAGTTTTTAATTTCCTTATGAAATATACCTAGAAGTAAAATTGTTGGAGCATTTGGTAGTTCTGTAGTTTTCATTTTTTGAAGATCCTCCATACTGTTTTCCATAGCGGTTGTACCAATAGTAGTCGTGGCTGTACTAATTTGCTTAATATATTTAGGTGCTTGAATATTGGGTCCATATATATCTACCTTTAATTGTTATATCCTCTTGATGAATTAAACCATTTATCATTTTATTATGACCCTCTTTGTCTAATGTTACAGTTTTGACTTAAATATTTTATCTGCTATAACTACCCCTCTTCTCTTTCGGTTTCCATTTGCATGGAGTATCTTTTCCTATCCCTTCACTTTCAGTCCTTAAAACTAGTGTGAGTCTTTTATAAGGCACACCAATAGGTGTTGAATTCCCTCAGCTCTTGTTTGTTTGGGAAAGAGTTTATCTATTTCTGAAGGACAACTCTGATAGGTAAAGTATTCTTGGTTCTCAGTTTTTTTCTTTTTCTTTCTCTTTTTCTTTTTTTTTGTTTTAAGGCTTTGAATGTATCATACCATTCTTTCCTGGCCTGCAGAGTTTCTGCTAAGAATCTAATGATAGCCTCATGGGGATTCCCTTATATATAAGAATTTTTTTCTTTCTGCTTTAAATATTCTCCTTGTCTTTGATTTCAGACTTATAGTTTTACTATAATTCTTGGAAAAGATTATTTTGGTTAGAAATTTGGGGTTGGGGGTGCTATGAACTCATGAATTTGGATGTTTAAATCTCTCCCCAGATTTGGGAAGTTCTCAGCTATTATTCCTTTAAATTAGCTAGCATCCTCTTTCTCTCTCTCTTCTCCTTTGTGACTCAAATAATATGTAATTTTTTTTTTTTTTTTTAGTTGTATCCTATTACTAAAGTAGGCTTTCTTCACTCTTCTTCATTTCTTTTGTCTTTGTTCTCCTGTGACTGGATAAATTCAAATGATGTGTCTTCACAGATTTCTTACTCTTTTTGATCCAATTCTCCCTCTTTTTGATATCAGTGCTCCCTCTTACACTTTTTTCTATCATTTCAATCATAGTATTCTTTAGCTCCAGAATATCTGTTTGGTTCTTTTATATTTTTAATCTCTCTGTTAAACCTCTCATGAATTGTTTTCCTGATTTCATCAAACTATTTTTCTATCTTTTCTATAGTTTACTGAACTTTCTTAAAACACATTTTTTTTTTTTTTTTTTTTTTGGAAAAAATCACAGATCCAAATTTCTTGGTATCTGTTGCTGGAAAACTATTATGTTCTTTGATTTTTCTTGCTGGGTAATGTTAAATGCTCAAATTTGTGTACTTTCTTCCAATCTTGCACAGTGGCCCAACTGTGCTCACAATTGGTCCAACTATGCAGATTACTGTGTTATCTGCAAAGTCATGCTTTCACCACCATTGGGGGTACATGTGGTGAGATAACCATGGGGTACTGTGTACATGTGTGTGGTAAGGCTTATGAAGCAATAGGGATGCCCTTGGAATAGTTGGTAGGAAGGAACCATAGACAAGGCATCTGTAGTAGCTTGTAGGCAGGCTGCCTAATGGAATTCCCAAAGTGGCTAATAGGATCCATGTACTTTTGATGCACTCAAAGAGTCCTAATTGCTGTTCTCCCAACTACTCCTTGCCCCACAGTTGTGAATCATGCCTTAGCATTTTGGATGGGAAAGGAAAGAAGTCAGTCTCTTTGGCAGCATCCCATATAGCTGAGGATGCTAGATACTCACTCACATGCTTTCACTTTCTCCCATAAGAGAAGTCACAAGCCAAGAAGGTCTCTCTTGCCCCTGAGCTATGCTGCCTTGGAGAAGGAGTGACCCAGGTAAAATAGAACCATTTTCTTACCCTCTTCAGTATGTCCAGTGTCAGATTGGTTTTGCTCCAAAATTGTGCTGGACTTTCTCTGGATTCTGGAACTTTCTCAAAGATGCTTTCCTCCATGAGTAGTTGTCAAAATTGGTGCTCTTTGGAAGAATAATGGTAGAAAACTCCTATTTCCTCATTTTGATGATTTTTTTTCTATTTTTATTAGTCCAAATATTCATTTTTGTCAGGCAATACAATCAGTGAGGGTAAAATTTTCTGACTCTGAAGTAACAGTTTCTTAGCAACCACACAGAGAAAGACTCTTTTGATATCCACTGAGATGTGCATCAATAGCTTGAAGTTTTTTAAAGAACTGATAATGCATGATAAATATTATTAAAATGTGTTTTGCAATGTAATGATTATCTATACAACAAACAAATCTTTTGTCATAATGGAATGCTTTCTTTTCTGAAGTTGATTTATTTCTGATCCAGCGCTGCTTCATTTCTGATTGATGCCAAATCCAAACAGTTTTGAAAAATATTTGGGATTTCTCCTATAGCCTTTTAAAATGCATATCTTTGCCACACTTTGAGACTATGAAACTTGAAGACTCAATCCTGAGGGCCTATATTTTCTAGAATTGCTCTAACTTACATTAAGAAACTAGCTTCACACTGCATCAGAAACCATTTTTGTTTTTGTTTTTGTTTTTTGCATATAATATTCAATAAAAAATGGTCAAAGTGAGGAGGAATAAACTACCCATTTCCCCAAGTTTCCTGGAAGATGAAAAGGATTGTTAGGCATTTTCATAAAAGAGATAAAGTGTGACTATTGATTTGTAAACATCAGAAAAAGAGAAGGAATATGAAAAACAAAACAAAACAAACAAAAGCCCAACTAAGGTATAGCTCCTTGAACTTGTTGCAATGTTTGCTAGAATTTACTTCCAAACACTGAATAATAAGGTTGTTTTCAATCTGAGCAGAGTGGAAACTGGCTGAATGAAGCTAGTACATCACTTCCACTTTGCATATTTTCATATCTTAAGGAACGTGGAAATGGCTCTTCACATCATAATATTGCCAGTTCTAAGAAAGCACTTGCTCCTGAAGCACTGTTTCTCTATCAGTTAAGTAGTTTGTTACCATTTCCATCTTCATCCCCAACTATCACCCTTGAATACACACTATACTAATGGTGTGTTAAAGAAAAAAACAATGGTAGAACAATTTGATAAAAATGGCTATTTTGCCCTAATATTCTTTCCTTTTTCCTTGAATTCTTTGAATAATATTAATCCCCCCACCTTTTAAAAAATTCTGCATGAGATTAATACTACTCAGTATATAGATTATATTTTCCAGACACTTGCAGCTAAATAAGGCCATCTGACTAAATTCTGGCCAGTGAGATAAGTAGAAGTTTGTTTGGCAGTGACTACAGTATCCTCTATGAAAGATCATTTCTGTGCACACTTTGTCCCTGTCCTAAGTCATCTTTTTCATCTTGCTGCCTAGAATGCAACTGCTACCATCTCAAACCATGACAATATAGCCACTCCCTAGAGACCGAGGAATCTGAGCCCTGAAAAGCAAGTACAACAGTACTTCCCCTCTAATCCTGCCAGGTTGGCCTCTGGGATTTGGGGTAAATGGGAAGAAACTTCTAAATTGCTTAAGTCAGTGTCATTTTGGTTGAATTTAAGACCAATAAATATTTCGTTGACTGAAAACAGGGCTCTTCTCATTTTAGAATTTACAAATGTAGGCTCAGTGGGAATGTTTAATGAGTATGGTAGTGAAGACTCAGATTATGAAAGCTGAGTTGTTCATTATCCTTGTCATGCCAGGGAAACCTTGTAGCCAAATGTTATCTATTGCAATTTTGAGGCCAGATCATTTGCTAATCCAGAGGAAATGGTATTCCTACTGTTTCAGAAAATACTGTTACTGCTTTAAAAATGCTTGAAAAGATGAACTAGGTCAGAGCAATTCAGAACCACAAGCAGGGTAGAAAGGATTAGATGTGCTATAGGAAGCACTTTCTGTCCTGGCCAGGAATGGAAATTGACAGGAAGATCCATAATTTCAGCCTTGAATGATTGAAAAAAACCAACTGCTTTTGTACCAAAAACTGGACCAGTTAAGTAGTAGCTTGAAAATGATAGACCTAACAAGAATAAATACTGATGTTCTTTCCCACAAAGGTTGCAAGTCTAATGGCAGATTTGTGTCAAGAGTGTTGTTTCCCTTTTCTATGATGCTATTTCAGATAGTGTCAATATAACCAGCACTAATTGAGAGGATGGAGGATGGATAAAGTTCTTTTCCAAAACACCAGAGACTTCAAGGTTAAAGATGAGATATAAACAAGATATTCTACTAAGGGAACATGGATATGAAATTGACTAGAAACAAAACATAAGAAGCTCAGAGCTGTTGAATAGATTACATTGCTACAGAAAACAAGACACAGACTGGACTGCAGAAAAGTCAGTAGATTTTCTACTCAAGAGCCATTTCAGGACTCACAAATCCAGACCAAAAGAAGGTGGGCTCTTAAATCTGTATAGTCACCAAAAAGTACATATTTTCTGATGCTCATCATAGATGTGGCTATGAAGAACAAAAAAATAATGAAGCACCACTCTGAAGACATAGAAAATAATTTTTAAAAAAATGAAAAAGTAGATTCTCCCGAGAGAATATAATCAGGGTTGCCAGATGTGCTAATATAGGAATTTTCACCTCTGTCAGAGACAAAACTGTTCATTATCCCTGCCTCATGGAATTATATTGCTACTATAGCTTAGTGATGGCTGTATGTTTTTACTGTGGTTTTCTACCTGTATGTCAACACTGTAAATGTATACCTGATGGAGAAGACTACCACACATTGAGAGATACTGGACTTTGAACTGGCTGCAGAGGCTGGAGGAGAGTTTAGGATTTTTCACTCTTGGGAAGAAGGTGAAATTTCTTTATTTCACCGACTAGTAAAAATAGTAAACATGACTATTCAGGAGGCCAAAGAGGATGACAGGAACAATGACTGATATCTAATCCTCAAATATTAATCTCTCCCTTTTTTTGGTAACAGAATTTACAACAGGGTGCCTTTCTCAGCATTGCTTTTAGTTAGGTGTGTTTATATAACCAAGTTCTCTGAAACAAGATGTAAGCAGATGGGCATGCCCTAAAGAATCAGCTACACTGTATCTCTTGCTTGCTTGCTTGCTTGCTTGCTTGCTTTTTGTCTCCTTCCTTGTGGCTGAAAGGGAGATATCCTAAATGGGCCTGAAGCATCATCCTTGGCACATGAAATGATATTGAGATGTAGGCCACAGGCACATCAATATAAAAGATGCACAGACCCATGACATTATAGCCTCACATATCCGGCACGGAACACTTATATTCAATATTTGGCATAAGAGAAAATTAAATGTTTAACCACCTAAACCACTGCCATTTGGGTGTTTTTTTTTTTTATTACTCATAGCCAAATGTAATACAATAACTACTTTAATTCAAAATTTAGCAAATATACATGAAATGTGACTTAATTAGCCATCTTTAAGGAATAGAAAACCAGAGTAACAGTATATTAATTATAAAAAGAGTTTACTTTCTTTATGTAACAAATCCTAGTAGGAGCGATTGGTTTACACTCAGCAAGACCAAGATCCTATCAAGGACCTACTGCTCTGCCTTTATTTCTGCTCCTTTATCCTCAATACATTGACATATTAACTTATTTTTGTATTTATGGTTATAGGAAGGCTACCTCAGTTCCAGATCTCATACTTCTTTTGAGGCAGAAAGGAAGGTTTTTTTATCCTCTTTTGGTTTAGACATTAGTCTTGTTTTGTCTTTCATCAAGAAAGCAGCATAGCAGCAAGCTTTTCATGAGATTTCATCATTCTGAACTGAGTGTCACCATCACCCTAGGAGGTACAGACAATGGAAAAAGTGTGGAGCTCTAGCTTTCACAGTGAGAGGAATTGAGATAAAAGGAGCTTGGGAGTGTTTGCTCCTTCTATGTGCCAGTTTATTTCCAATATAATAGCCCTCCATCTCCAACTAAAAGAGGAATGTGGTACATGTACTGTGAACTTTGCTCAGATTTATTGCATAACTTCTTAGAAGTAAATTAACTGATTTCACAAAGTGGCATATTCAAAATATGTAGTATACATATGTTTAGTTAAATGTAGAAAAATAAAAATACAAAGTATGAAAATATTTTATAATTCAAAGACAAATCATCATAGCTTTATGGAAGAGTTCAAAGTAAGTGGCACTATACAATAATAGACCAGTTCATTTATGCAGAATAAAGTAGAAATGATATAACAGTAAATGTAATATTCTCATCAATTATATTAAAGTGTTAACCAATATTGCCAATGTAACTATGGGCAGATGACTCTCCGATAGTTTTTAAGCTTTAACAACATGTTTTTGCTTTGTTCTAAGAGGAGATGTTAATTTCATATGAAAAACATGCAAGCCTTTTCAGTGACACTCGTGTTTATCCATAAGACTGTTTTCTAAGGAAATATTTTCCATTTTTAGCTATTCATTGAGTGTTAGGAAATTCACTCTTTCTTTCATTATCCTTGTGAGATCAAAGACTTTTATAGTTTCTCAGGTTAGATTGTATACATTCTGATTTGGTTTAGTAACAAGAGACATTTCTAGGTGTAACAAAAATTCAGGAAGACTTCAAACATTTCATGCCCACATTTATTGAAAATTTATACTTGTTTTGTTATATAAATCTTTAAAAAAGTGTTTAGTAAACATTATTTTGATCATAGTTGCCTAACAGATGGCATTGATGGTGGTTAGGATATCCTCATATCAGCATAGATAATCCATAGGAAATATGGGTTCTGGTGTGTAAGATGAATGGAATAGAGAAACAACTATTGTGGTAACAATTCGTTCATATTTTCCTATCAGAAGTCCCCTCTTATTTTTTTATTTGTATGATTGTATTTATAATGTATGTGGACAGATATGTATGTGCAGGTATTAGTTTTCATCAAAAATGAGCGCTGAGGGGCGCCTGGGTGGCTCAGTCGGTTAAGCGTCAGACTTCGGCTGAGGTCACGATCTCGCGGTATGTGAGTTCGAGCCCCGCGTCGGGCTCTGTGCTGACTGCTCAGAGCCTGGAGCCTGTTTCAGATTCTGTGTCTCCCTCTCTCTCTGACCCTCCCCCGTTCATGCTCTGTCTCTCTCTGTCTCAAAAATAAATAAACGTTAAAAAAAAAAAAATTAAAAAAAAAATGAGCGCTGAAAGGTCATGGTCTCACAGTTAATGGGTTCAAGCCCCTTATTGGGCTCTGTGCTGTGTGTTTCAGATTCTGTGTATTCCTCTCTCTCTGCCCCTCCCCAGCTTGTACTCTCTCTCTCTCTCTCAAAAATAAATAAACATTAAAAAAAATTTAAAAAGTGAGCCCTGAGCATTTTACTCTGCTTTCCAGTCTTTATTGATTGAGCAAGAAAACAAAGTTGTGGCTGGAAAAAGGACCAGTGTTCCTTGAATTTCTTCCCCTACTGTTAGTGGGAGAAGCCAGATTTTTCTAACACTGAAAAGGATGCCTAGTATTAGGTATTCATAAAATGTCATTTAAATATTACTCTCTACATAAGATGTTTCTGTCCACTACAAGGTCCACTACAGCCAAAAAGAGGTTGTTTTGCTATGCTTTTTGATTTTCATCTGATAAAATTAGTCAAACAAATATCCAATGACAAATATTCATTCTTTCTCTACCATAGCTTTGAAGCAATGAAACAAACAAAAAGATCCAAAGAAGAAACAGGAGATTTGTTTAAACTAATTGGTTGACTCTTGCCATGCCATTAAATGTTGAAGTTATTGAATAGAGATTTTGCATTTCCTTTGTTACACTGTTTATTAAAAGACAGGCAACGCCCTCCTGCAATTGCCCTCTGGCCATTCTCACCCCAGTCCCATCTTTAAGAATTACCATAACAATCCAGGGAATTTAGAAGTAAATAGGGTGTCTCCCCTACCCAGCCAACACCAGTAGTGTTTTAAAAAGATATCACAGTTCAGGAGAAACAAGGAGCTGACTTTTGCTTGTCCATCACCTTATTAATAGGAGATGTCTAGAACCATCTAGCTGCAACACGTACAGGATAACATGAACCTTAAGCTCTTGGTCCAATGTAGACACACAACAACAGTCAAAGAGACTTGGAACTATCCCAGCATTAACATAGAAGCAGCCCGTGGAACTACATGTAAATATATATAAGGTTAGCTTGAATTGTAACATGGAAGTTTTGTTGCTTTGTTTTTGAATTTTCTAACGCCCTAAGGGATCATGGGACAAAAGTATAACTGTCTATTTTGCCTCAAGCTGAGTAATAGCTCATTTTGTTACAAATGCAATTTTTCTTCCATGAAGTATTGTTCATGACTATATACCCACAAATACAAATGCTCTGTAATCTTGAAATTCTCCTGGTTCCAGTCAATGTATTTTTCCTAAACTAATATTTCCAGAAAACCTCCTAAATCTTTAGTCCCTTTAGAAAAAAATAAAAGACTCTTTGCAGTTCACCTGTGTAACTAGAAGAATAAGGTACTAAAAACATATATGACAGAGTAATTCCTTTGAATCCTCCATTTAATAATAATTTTTCCATAAATTTCAATTGTATATAATGTCATTATTTTCTACTCCTCCAAGGTTAAACATTTGTTTTCCCTATAAAAATAAGGGGATATCAGAGTAAAATAGAAATATGGGGGGGGGGGTTGGTAAGGGGAGATATACAGACCATTCTTCTTAGACAAAATGAAATTTAACATATTTGTCCAGTGGCTGTTTTTATTCATGACACAGGAATGCACTAATGCTAATAGTTCACCTGAAAAGACATGGTTTCAGGGAAGGAGTGTATTTCACTAGGATAAATAGCCTACCTTTGAGTGAATAGAAAATCCCACAACAGAAACTTGGCAAGAATTTGCCTGCAATGAGTTAGTTCAGTTGAGAGAGGGATTTAGCATTGTTTCTTTTCCAGGAGATGAATGATTAAAAATACTCCCTACACCAGGTGCTCTATGGTGCTCTTGACCTTCATCCCCATCTATGTTTGCAGGTGTTCCTTCAGTTTTACAGGGATAAACATTGTCTTTCTATGTCTCCATGAGGTGTAATTTTAGTGGCAAGCATTGTGGATGAGTGCAGTCACTTCTCTTGCCATTGCAGATAAATTTTCAACAAGAGGCTCCAAAATCTCATCCATAAAATTTGGATGTGTATCAAGGGAACTGGAAAAGATGCCAACACTTGTATATGCTGTGCATTATGAGTTTGGAACTGTAAACTGATATTTGCAGTCAGATGAACTTAAAGAATTTAAATGAAATAAAATATTTAATATATCCAATTTCTTATAATGAGTTTAAAAATAAAGACTGGGAAAAATAGAATAATTTGATTTGAATAACATTGCCTTTCTACCATTAGAATCTGAATTACCATTGTAAGCTCATATGTACATTGGAAAGATATAACCCAATATATTCCCTATGGTGGTTGTGCCATGAAAAAGGTAGAACAGAAGAGAGAGAGCAGATCATCAGGAAAAAACACAGAGTGACTTTACTATTGTGATAGGAACAAGAGAAAGAAAAGCTTCCCAATGTATACTGTGACTCTGCATTTAATGCTGAGCTGTAAGAAATAGAGAAGATACATTGCAGAAAAAGTAAATCCAGAGTTGTTTGTTTGTCTTTATTATTTACCTATTATCTATCTATCAAATCATCCATCTATGCATCTACCTATCTATCCATTATCTATCTCTCTGAAGAAAGCTCTTGTACTTCAAAATACTGGTTAAAATTAGGGAGGTTACAGGGCTTTACAGAAGCTAATATATACTACTTTTCTGAGTTGTAACTTTTACCCTTGTGCTTCCATATCTGACTTTGGTAATTCTGGGTATTAATTCCAGGGGGTGATTGAATTGTTTGATTATTTTGGGTAATTGATGTGGAACAATACCACGATAAAAAGAATATATAGGGGCCTCTGTGAAACTATAGCCAATGATTTAAAAGCGCACGCAATGAAAACAAGTGGCACTAGTAAAGCAGCCGTAGAGAAATTCCATTAGTGGAGTCCAAACAAAACAGGCTAGGAGAAGACTTTAAGCTGAACTTTAAAAAACAACATTTGTCTTTATTTTTTTATTTTTTATTTATTTTTGAGACAGAGAGAGACAGAGCATGAATGGGGGAGGGGCAGAGAGAGAGGGAGACACAGAATCCGAAGCAGGCTCCAGGCTCTGAGCCATCAGCCCAGAGCCCGATGCGGGGTTCGAACTCATGGACCGTGAGATCGTGACCTGAGCTGAAGTTGGATGCTTAACCGACTGAGCCACTCAGGCGCCCCATCATTTGTCTTTATTTTTAATCACTGTATCCTATTAATGTATTGGGACTGTGTTCTTGATACACTAGTCTAGTGTTTGGGGAATTATTTTACTTTTCAGGCGATTTGTGCTCTCGTGAGAAAATGGATCCTTCCTGGAAGTGCATAATTTGTCCTCACTTTTAGGAAGGTTGTCCCAAAAAGGCCTAACAAAAAATAAAATGGACAACTCAAAATTCAAATTTAGTAAGGTAAACTATGACATTTAGGAAAGAAGGAATAAATTTAATTACCAACATTGTTCTATGAATTTTTTTTAAAAAAAGAAAAACTCTTACACTCAAAAAAAGGCTGAACCTTCCAATCTTATCCTCATTCTTTCTTCTACTTATCAGTGTGCATCCTTGGTGTCCAGAGAGGAGCTGATTTTACATTCTAGACAGAAAACAATAAATATATTGAACATGAAATGTGTTGTCTGAAGAAAACAAGAATGTTCTTGGATATTACTTGATATTACAATACAGAACAAATAGTCCAGGCTGAAGACAACTCTACTAGTGGACAAATATGGATGATTTGTTCATCAAAACAATAACAGTTGATAAGAATATAGGTTGATTCTTTTGAATAATTCATTAAAAATAATGAAGTCAAAGGGGTTCTATATTACAAATTATAATAAAAAGTACTTGACATGCATATGAAAATTTCTTGATCAACAAAAATTATATGAGTGCTAAACAGAAATTTTAAAAATGTAACTATATTTTAAAATATAGATGTGGACTCATTTTTTCTTTTTATTATTATTTTTTTAATGCGTATTTACTTTTGAGAGAGAAAGAGAGAGAGAGAGAGACAGAACATGAGCATGGGAAGGGCAGGGAGACAGGGAGACACAAAATTTGAAGCAGGCTCCAGGCTCTGAGCTGTCACCACAGAGCCTGATGTGGGGCTTGAACTCATGAACGGTGAGATCATGACCTGAGCTGAAGTCAGAGGCTTAACCGACTGAGCCACCCAGGTGCCCCAGATGTGGGCTCATGTTTTCTAAAAGGAGATAAAATAAGTAAAAAGATTTATGTAAAACATTCAAGAGGAATGATTAATGTTTTTGGCATTTTTTTTTTAAGTATCAAACTACTTTGGAATATTCTACTTTGGTTACACAGCCTGCCAAAGTTCGGAAATCCCACTTGTATCAAAGTTAGACAGTGCTGTGGACTGTCACTTAGGCTTCTACCAGGATATGTGGGCCCCAATTTTGGAATAAATGGACCGTGCTTGAAGACAAGATTATACAAGGTGTGATCTGGCTCTGAGTGCCATTATCAGTGATGTGTAATTATGCTCTCAGTTCATTTGGAGGGAAAGAAACATTTCTAAAATTTATACTGTGAAATAAAGAAGAGGTCCAAAGAAAATCTTCTGGTTTTGCCCAAAAAGATGGACCATGCAAAATGCATCATAGAAGATTTCTATTTATTTATTTATTTATTTATTTATTTGTGTGTGTGTGTGTGTGTGTGTGTGTGTGTGTTTTAATTTTAGAGAGAGAAAGTGGTGGAGGAAGGGTAAAGGGAGAGAGAGAGAGAGACACTCTTAAGCAAGCTCCATGCACAGCACAGAGACCAACATAGGCCTTGATTCCATGACACTGGATCATGACCTGAGCCAAAATCAAGAGTTGGGTGCTTAACCAACTAAGCCACCCAGGTGCCCCAACCATGGAAGACATTTAGTCTACAAGGTAAATTAGAGTGGCACACTCTAGAGTGGAAGAAATATTGTGGTTATGGCATAAGGGAAAATCATGTGATATTTTAGTGTGTATTGTAAGACCAATGATAAATTGAGTAGCGATGTGTGGGTACTGCAGGGTTTGGTACACTTGCCAGTACTTAGACTAAAATGAAATTGGTCAAAATCCTCTAAAGTATTAAAATGCTATATTATTCTTAATGCACCACTACTGTCCAGTTAAGAGGTTAGCAATCTTTAGAGGAGAAAATGAGACTGTGAAAGTTTATGTAACAGCAGCATGATAAAGAGAGTTATAATAAAAGTAATGGTGAAAGCATTTGAAACAGAACCTGACTCAGCTTACTGGCAATTGCTGACAGGTGCAGTCCCAAGGGAGTAAAGTAAGGAGGAAAGAAATTCTAGGTGTTCTAATACCATAATTTGACCATAGGTGACCATAATTACTCAAGGGAATCAAGATGATAAGTAATCTGTCAGGTAGAGGTCTCTGTAGAAGCTACATGGAATCACTCTGTCTCAGGAAAGAACACTGGGAGAGGGAGGGACAGACTGGCCAAATCCACCCCTATGAAGTGTTAATCCTTAGACGGTAGGGACTGCATTACCCTTCTCCTATATCCCTCATCCAGTGTCTGGGAAGCCAGAACCTCCAAGAACTCCAGTCCAATTAGACACTGCTAGAATTGCTGGGAACCTTGTCTGGGAGGCGTGATGGAAAAGTTGTTACATCCCAGGCTGCACATTTAGGAAATCTGAGACAGTCTGTGCACTAAGAATTGAGCAAAGGAGACAGCACTTTTGGCTTTGAAATCATGGAAAACACAGTTATCTTCAAGTCCTGTAGCAAAGAAAATGGCTGTGATCTAAAAGGTAGAAGTGACTACGCAGATATGGCGTGATGTTAAGGCTGATTCCAGTAATTGGGGAATCATCTTTTGTTAGTGTATTTTATTACAAAGGAATAAATAAAACAAAAAAGAAAAAGGAGATAAAATATTAAATGATGAAATAATAAATGTGGTAGTTTTAGGAAGATATAAATATTTAGAAAGAGACATGAACAATGTTGGGTGGTAGGCCTGATTAAAGACGAATTCTATTACATGGTACAAGTGAAATGGAACATTTAGTTTAAATTTTTTTTTAAATTAAAATCAAACATTGAAATTATGTAGTAAACTAAGATAATCAAATCTCACTGTGAATCTTTTGTAGGAACATGAGCTCCAAAGAGAATGGAGTTATGATAAATATATGGATAAAGAGGAGATTTTTATCTTTTTGAATTAAGGTAGTAAATTCCAGAAAGAATACACAAGTCAACCAGATGTTAAGGACATAGAAAAGGAAGAATAAAATCATGCCAAATTGGGAAATGATATGGACTTTTATTGATCACCAAATGGTAAATAGATGAAGCAGAGAACATCTGATTGATAGAACATCTGAAAGAACATCAAGGCCTTTGTCAAGACTGGAATTGGGTGAACACCACTCCCCATGATCCTGATAATAGAACCTTTAAGCTAATAGCATCATCATGAGGAAAATCCCATGTAAATCAAATAAACAGTAATTAGGGACTTGTTAGATCAACCTTGGGGGAAGAACTAGAAAGGAACTTACTTTAGGTTGTGCTATTGGCAAAGAATGAGTTCATAGTAGAGAAGAATTTGAGTTGTATGTAAGAGAGCAGTTGAATGAACTTCTAGAGACTGCTGGTTATTATTTGATCATGGTCAGGTCAGTGTGTGTAGTAAATCACACAGTTTGATATCTGTGTTGCATTGTCAATACTTCCCATTGTCTTTGCTACCAAAAGGCACTGTGTATTGGAAAAGAGAAGCTCACTTTTATTTGTCCTGGAATCAGAGCCGTCATTCCAAAGTGCAATTATGTTCTCCCAGAGCATCAGGACTGCCTAGCACAATTGTTGAGTTCGGCATCAAAATGGACCCTTCTCTTCCTATCATCAGTATGCCTTAGAATTTCATTTCCAATCTTGTTTATAACTTTCACTATTAAAAGTGTAACTCTTATGAACACATGAAACTCTTATCCTTTAAATGAAATGAAATATCCAAGAGAATAAAACCTTATTGGGCTTCTATTAGAAGAACATGAGCTAGAGTTGTGATGACCATGTACATGAAGGGCACTTTCTCCATGTGGATCCATATAATTGTACAATTCTCTGATTCATATTATGTCAGCACAGAGATTTTCAGTTTCATAAATGATAATTGCCTATTCACTTATTGGGTAAAGCTTCTGATTATAGCATTCTGTCCCAATGAAAACAGATAAACCCCAGTTTAATTTCAGTCAAAATTAGGTCATAGAAATCCATTCTGAAATACTAATAATAAACAGTAAAATGCTATTTCCATCTGAGATTTTGAGCAGAACCATGGCATGAAATGGCTGAGTGAGGACATATGGATGGAAATTATGTCAGTAAACTAGCTTCCAAATATGATGTTCTGAAAAGTTTTCAGTTCATCTTTAAGGAGACAAAATCAATAACCTGAACAGAATCATGATAAGCTTCTGATTATCTATCTGTAAGTCAAATACTGTGACAATAAGATTTCTCATAGCCTTCAGGTTCACATAGAACTAACTAACATACTTTATAAACCTGTAGAATTATTTTTTTAAGTTTACTTATTTATTTTGAGAAAGAAAGAAAGAGGGGCAGAGAGAGAGGTAGATAGAATCCCAAGCAGTCTTCCCACCCATAGCACGGAGATGTGAAGCTTGAACTCAGGAACCGTGAGATCATGACCTGAGGTGAAACCAAGAGTCAGATGCTTAACCAACAGACATTCAGTGCCCCATGAACCTATAAAATTATTAAAAGAACACTTCTCAGTATAGTAACATTATGATAGGTCATTAAACTTCATAAATGAAGTCAACATTGCAATTGTAAAGTTTCTTAAAGGATTTCTTAAGATGGTTATGTTGTAAAAAATGGTATGTAATGGAAATGAATTTCTTCAGTGGGTTCTCTGGATTGGACAAATACACAGTGACTTAATAAAGAATTCAGAATAAGAGACTGTGTATCTTATTCTTGTCTACTGTCTACTGACAGTCTTCATTTATTTACTTCCTATCTTTTCTTCAACCCACTCCAAGCTGCTTTCCATCCACAAATTCTATATACTTTGATTTCAGTATGTCCACATATGTTTAATTCAATATAAATTGATCAGCTTTTACCTTACTTGACGTTTCAGCAGTTTTTGACAGTGATGGACATTCCTTCTTTCTTGAACAATTATCTTTCCTTGACTTCCATAATGCTATAATATCCTGGTTTTCTTCCTATCCATAATGCTGATCATTCTCAGTCTGATTTTGTGGCACCAGATGAAGTTAAACAGGCAACAAAGACTCTGTTCAAGGTGATTTCAATATAGAAGAGAGACCAGAACTCAATCTGAATCTGACTGATGCAAAAAGGCAGGAGGTTGGATTTTTAAGAGCTGAGGTGAATGGGAGATCATAGGCCATCTGTGTTTGTTCACTGGCTTTACCAAAAGGAAGAGTAAACTTTCTAATATCTTCATGACAAGAGATATTTTACAACTTGCAGCTAGATTCTCTCCAAAGTTAGGTTCTTACCTTTCCGCAGAAACTGGGAGGTGGAGCTACTATCTTCCTTGATAATGACATTTCTTTAAAAATATTAATATTTATTTGTTTTAGAGGGGTGGAGGGGCAGAGAGAGAGGGAGACACAGAATCCAAAGCAGGCTCCAGGCTCTGAGCTGTCAGCACAGAGCCCGACATGGGGCTGGAACCCACAAACCCTGAGATCATGGCCTGAGCCGAAGTCAGACACCAGGCACCTCATTTCAAAAAGGCTTTTAAGCAGATTTACATGTCAGAATATTACTCACTGAAAAAAGAAGGAAATTTTATCATTTGCAATAACATGGATGGGTCTAGAGGGTATAATGCTAAGTGAAATAAGTCAGAGAAAGACAAAAGTCATATGATTTCTCTCATGTGTGGAATTTAAGAAATAAAACAAAGAAAGAAAACAAGAGACAAACAGAAAAACAGACTCAAACATGGAGAATAAACTGATGGCTACCAGAGGAGAGGTGGGTGGTGGGATGGGGGAAATAGGGGAAAGGGATTGACAGTAAACTTATTTTATTGAGCAACCAAATAATGTATTGACTGTTGAATCACAGTGTTGTTCACCTGCAACTAATATAACACTGTACCTTAATTATACTGGAATTTAAAAAAAATTTACATCTCAAACAGGCCAAGAATTTACAATTATAAGTTTTCTAAAGCAAATGCTCTGAAAATAGGGAGGTCAGAGCACCTGGGTGACTCAATCGGTTGAGCGTCCAACTTCACCTCAGGTCATGATCTCACGATCCGTGGGTTCAAACCCCGCATCAGGCTCTGTGCTGATAGCCCAGAGCCTGGAGACTGCTTCAGATTCTGTCTCTCTCTCTCTCTCTCTCTCTCTCTCTCTCTCTCTCCCTGCCCCTCCCCCACTCACTCTCTGTCTCTCTCTCTGTTTCTCAGAAAATGAATAAAACATTAAAAAAAAGAAAAGAAAAAGAAAAAGAAAAGGGAGGTCAAGGGCCTAGAGACAGGATGAAGCCTGTATAAAATTTGGTCAAGCTAAAGGAAATGTTAAGGTCGGCTTTCTTCACCAAACATTTGAATTTGGAGTTTTATTTATCAGAGCTTCTTTTTTCCCCCCTCTTAAATTTCTTCCACATGTATTCTTGTTCACTTTAATGCCTTCATCATCTATATTCTAATAATGCCCAAATCCTGATTCCTAGCCCAGCACTATCTTTTGCACTTCAGACCTCTATGCAGTTGCCTAAATCCTTCTTCACTCCAGTGTTCCATAAGCCCTTCAATATGCCCCAAATCTAATCTTCACCTTGACACTTGTACTGATATCCACCAACTCAAATCTTCAGCTCCATACAGAATTAGTTACTAAGTTCTATTAATTTTCTTTCCCAAATATCTCTCAAAACAGGTTGTTTTCAAATTTGCCACTCTTCGCACACTAGATCAATCACTGCACTATGGTAACATGCCTTGCCTGCCAAGGCTGCCTCTACCAGATCTCTGTCCCTTGATCCCTGCTTTGCTCCAGTTTCTTTTCTTCACCACACCCAGTGTGATATTTTAAAAATACAAAGATTTTTAGGGGTGCCTAGGTGGCAGAATCAGGTAAGCATCTGGCTCTTGGTTTCAGCTCAGGTCGTGATCTCACAGTTCATGGGTTGGAGCCCTGCATCAGGCAGAGCCTGCTTGGGATTCTCTCTCTCTGCCCCTCCCCCAATCTCTCTGTCACTCTCAAAATAACTAAACTTTAAAAAATTAATAAATAAAATACAAATATTTTTCATTTCTCTTCTGCTTAAAACTCTTCCATGCCACCTTTTGAGGTAAAGTTAAAAAATGTGTGACAAGGCTTATGTGTCCCTCTACCACACAGCATTAGTCCGCATTCCTAGGTTTAGCATTCACTCTCTGTGCTCCAGCTAGAGTGGTCTTTTTTTTTTTTCGGCCCTTGTAACGTATCATGCTTTCTTACATTATGGTTTTCACTATCGTGTTTCCTCTATAAATCTTATAGCTAATTCTTATGCTCCCTCCCAGTCTCAAGTCTCAAGTTGTTTACAAAAATATTTTTGTCCTTCTTTCAAATTAGATTTAGTTTCTCTTGTATGTGCTTTTGTATCACTTTGTACTTCTTCTTTCTTTTACTTTTGTACCAGTCATGAAGGTCATCAATTTCTTTGTTCCCATAATTAGAACCTCCATGAGGGTAAAGCCAGGGTCAGGCTTAAATATAGCAGAAATCATGCCAACTAGAACACAGGCTGTCAGAAAGCCAATGTCTGACAAATATGGAATATATTAAATGAACCACAAGTTACAGTAGTAACTTTCAATACAAAAATGTTCACTATACATCAGCATATAGAATGTCAGCTACACATCTTTCAAAATAACTGAAAATTACAGGCAAACTAATACCTGATATGGTTTTGGAGTGTTACACCAACATAGCTCTTTCAGAATAGAGAATGTAAAGCGCATATTTTGGCAAAGCAAGAACTATCTTGAAAGAGTAATACATATGTAATATAATATATATTGGACTTGAGGAAATGTCACAGCCCTCATATCACCTGATCAGTTTTCCTAGTCATTGATATCATAATTTAGCTCATATAGTACATCACATTTAAAAGGTTAAGGGCAAAAGGCCTGAGGATGTTGCCAAATTTATGACAGCATTTATAAATATTCATGAACCTATAGCATTTCCTCGTGATGCCCTTTGACAAACTTTCCAGGAGAATTGAGACTTTGTCAAGATTTCAAAGATCACACGATTGATGCTTCTAGTAGCTTATTATAAATATGTAATAGTTCTTCTCATCACTAGGAGTTGTTGAAAGTTTTTGGGAACACATATGTTCATGCTAATAGTAATTAGTCACTAAGGATCCCATCAGACCACTTTACCATACGAAGTTATTACCCACTTACCCAGGACATGATCTAGGAAACTAAAACTTAAAAGAGATGCAGAACTATTCAAATTGAACCCATTCACATAAAACTTAGAAAGTAAAAAAGACTGACCAATTATTCACATATTGTGTTCTGAAAACAGTTACACACATCTGGTTGATTATGTCATTAGGGTGTATGTCAAACCTTACTAATGAAATGAGACTGTAGATGCACTGTGAAAAAAGCCCTTAAGCAATACTTTCAACCCTCTGTATTCAATCAAATTCTTGTTCTTCTGGATGAAGAAGAGGAGATAGGGGAATACTTTTCAAACAATACTGGCAAGGTTGATGGAGTAATTATTACCTATCAGAAATTATAAGGTTCAATGCAGAAGATGGAATGTGAGAGCATTCTCACATGCTTCTAGCAATGGTAACATTTGGTTTAGTCTTTTTTGGAAAATATTTTATGGTATTCAATAAAAGTCTTAAAATGTTCATAGCCCATTACTTTGTCATTCCACATGTAGTAATATACCTTAATGAAACAATTAGACTTCGAAAATGTTTGTAACAAAATAAAGGGGGCTCTTGGATGACTCAGTCAGTTAAATGCCCAACTTCTGTATGGGTCATGATCTCGAGGTTCATGAGTTCAAGCCCCACACGGGCGCTACTGCTTGGGATTTTCTCTCTCTCCCTCTCTCTCTGCCCCTCCCCTGCACACACACACATGCGCTCTCTCTTTCTCTCTCAGAATAAATAAACTTTTAAAAATGCTTATAGATTATTATAATAACCAACAACTGAAAGTATCCCAAATATGCAATGATAGGAAGTTTATTGGTATATTAATATGTCTGAATATTTAAGTAATAGAAAAAATACTTATAAAGAGTTTTTAATAAATAGGCTTGCTTAGCCAAGGGAAAGAAGAAACGGACTTCCAAATTATATACATAATTTTATAAATTCTATACAGATACAGCATGATGTCAATGATTTCAACATTTGCATGGAAAATAATGGAATGAAAAATTAAGCCTATGATATTTTAGACTTTTAGTATTTCATTTATATAATCCAAAAATCTCATTTTAGTATTTTTTTAATGCAGACTTCATGATTTAGAGAAGTTTTATGTCAAAGCAAAATTGAGCAAAAAATACAAGGAGTTTGTATATACCCACTGACTCCACATATGCACATCCTCCCACACTATCAACATCCCACTGAATCTACATTAACACAGCCTTATCACTCAAAGTTTATAGTTCATATTAGAATGAACTCTTGGTATTGTCCATTCTATGGATTTTGACAAATGTATAATGATATATTTCCTCCATTATAATATTGTACAGAACAGTTTCATTGCTCTACAATTTCTCTGTTTTCTGACTATTCATATCCTCACCCCACTAACCCCAACTTCCATGATTTTGTTTCTTCCAGAAGGTCACATAGTCCATTATATAGTTGGAATCATACAGTATGTAGCCTTTTCAGATTGTTTTTTTTTAGTAATATACATTAAGTATTCCTCCATATCCTTTCATGGTTTGATAGTTCATTTCTTTTTAGCTCTGAATACTATTACGTTGTCTGGATATACATGAGTACTCATGACTGATTCAGGCTGGTTTCAGTACTGAAATTCAGAATTATAAAATAGAATGCACATTAGTGACTCCTACATTCAGTCTATTACTTACAGCCTTCCTTGAAAAAGGAAGAATTTTTCAGGAAATATCCACATTTTACATAAAATGTGTTTTACTGAGATGTGCAAAAGTCACAATAAAAGACAAAGTATCATATATGATAACCAAAGCTATAATTATATATTAAAATTTCTAATTATTTTTCATGAAGGCATTTCCTATTTCTGGGCCCTACAATCATGACGGTAAACACTTTCACAGGTGACTGGGGGCTTTGAGACAAAAGCCATAGAAGCTTGCCAGCTGTCCCAGTGACAGGACATGGGGAATTTGACCCTGACATTTCATGTAGGAATTTTTCCTTCTGCATCAGCCCCAAGATGGTGGTTGGATTTCACCAAAATAATTGAACCTATGCATTTATCCGCACTTGTTTTCTCAAAAATAAAGGTGTTTTCCATTGTTTTGTTTTGCTCTCTTTTCCCTAGTGACCACAGACCACAGCATTACAAGGCAGAAGCTTGCTTTGCACATAATTCCAATAACATCACTGCAAGGGAATGTGTCAGTTGTAAGATTCCTGGCCTGAGAGACAAGTTCAAGTGTTTCCAGTGCCTAACCACTTGAGTTCTCTGTGGGACATCTCAGAATCCTGGGGAGGATGTTACAGACAAGTTATGTAGGGCCACAAAATTCCAGAATTATTGCTAACATTCATCTCTTAGGAAGCCTTATTTAAGCTCCATTAACATAAATTCTGACAAGTTGACCCTTTTGTAAAATCCCAAATGTCCATGTGTATTTGTTCCTATAACCTCTTAAAATTCATGTATGTATGTATGTATGTATGTATTTAAAAAAACACATTCTGATTTATTTATAGGGATAAGACATTTTCTTTGGGGAAACCATTTTATTCATTTGTGATGTCCTTACCCTGACTGGCAAGATAGCAGGTTCTAGGACAAGCTAAAATCATCCCTTATTAAAAAAAAAAAAAAAAGAACAAAAAAGTTACCTCCAAGCAGTCCTGGCCCGGGGGTTAATTCCTCATCTTTCTTGTCCAATTTCTTCAGCATGGTGGTGCCACCCAGGTGCAAAGCAATAGCCCTGTGCTAGGTGGCAGTGAGCCACAGTGGTACACATAAGCCACTTACAGCTGGCCACATTGCCCTGAGCCTTAATCTTCTTTTAGTATATACCTTCAATAAAAAAAGGACATTAAATATAAGTATTACAGTAACCCCTCCTCAGACCTTTGACTTGAATCAGTCTTCTGCCTAGATAAATATGGGTGTAGTCACAATGGTAAAGCTAATTTTATCAGATCTGAATAGAGACTAAGGCTTTGAGAGTCTATGGTTCTAGGCACCACCTTAAGAATGCCCAAGGTATATACCCTTATGGGTAAAACACCTTATGGTGTTTTAATAAGATTGTCCCTCTGATTTAATCAGTTAGAAACTTCCCTTTAAAAATGTACATATATATGAATGACGGTTGTAGCAGCTTTAGGCAGTGGGGAATTTTGAAATATGCAGTTGTAGAACTGTAAAGGGACTAAGTTCTGCACGTTTACTACAGGGATATCCGCACAACCTGAGCAATAACTAACTGAATTCACTCCCATGCCACACGGGTCCCAGTGTTTCCCCCAGCAGGCAGTATCATCACCCAATGGCTCAAAATAAGCTTTAAATTGGCATGTAGGGAAGAGATAATTCAGTAAAGCAGAAGGCAGTTTATAACACTGTATATTTTAATCTTTATTATGTAGAAACTTCAAAGCCAATATTGCAAATTCAGACTTCTCTGATCATGTTTAGAGATTTAGCAAGGCAATCCTTTAAAGATTAAATTTTCAAGATTATTTAAGTGGTCAGTGGGAAAAAAGAGGATCAAAAGTATTTGGGCTGTTGGGTGCACCCTAACTTTTATGGGACTAAGATCCATGAGCCATCCCTTTAAACTCTCAATTTGTGCAACTATTAGAGAGTAAACTCTTTGAAGGAAAGATAGAAGTACTCAAGAAATTTAGGATTCTCACAGAAATAATGTTTAAAGTGGGAGAGAAGGGCAAATTCCAGTTCAGATTACCCTCTGGACCTGTCTTCTCTGTGCCAGCACGCTGGACAGCATGGGTAGCAATAGAGTTAAAAGTTAAAAGTCTACATCACAAAGCATTGTAGCATCTTAGAAGTCAAGGCATACAGGTTTGTGGCCTGCGAAATCAATACAGAACACATAGGATGGAGAGAAAACCCCTCAGCGCCAATGGGAAACACCACAGCAAGGTAAAAACAAAATCATGCACATGTGACATCCAGGAGGACTGTCCTTATGATCACTCTCCCTCCTCACTTTCCAATGGGTCAGGACTCCATAGATGAAAATGACAGGGCTAAACCAAGAGTTACAGCTTTGTTAAGAATTCATAGAACCCAGGAATGTTTTATGCTTGCAATTACATTTTTGTTGTAAAGGATAAAACTCACAACCAGCCAAAAGAAAAGATGCATAGGGCAAGGTCTAGGGGGGCTTCTAAATGCTAAGCTTCTGAGTCCTCAGGAAACATCAGCGCACATCATTATATGATTACCAATCAGGAAGCTCACTCATGTGCAGTTGTCCAGAGTTTTTATTGGGACTTATTTCATAAGTATGACTGATGGAATCAATGGCCATGTGATTGAGCACAATCGATATTCTCTCTCCCCAGAGGTCATGACATCAGGCTGGTACCTCAGGGCTCAAAGCCCCAACGCTGTAATCCTATCCTGAAACTGTCCACAGGCCCATGATGAGTTGCCTTGTTAGTATAAACTCAGATGTGGCCCAAGAGGTCTGTGAATAACAAAGACACTTTTATCACTAGGGATATTCCAAGGAATCAGGATCAAAGTGTAGCTAAATTCTTCATTATACAACATGAACTCATTTATTTAATTTTTTAACAACCTTTGAGGTATGAGCAATTATTTTCACAACTTAACTGGGGTGGAGAGTGATTAAATAACTTGCCCAAAGTTTACATAGCTACTAAATGGGCAGAGAATCTTAAAAAAAAAAAACAAAAAAAACAAAAAAAACAGTTCCTGTTCTCTATCTTTGAGATTCCATCTTTCATACAAATGTTAGTTATACTTTGAGAAGAATTAAAAGAATTAATTTAATTAAAATTTCTCATAGTTTACTATGTGTGTATACTTTTATAGACAGATGTCAAGGTAAAGTACACCATCACTTCCCATCATAAAACAGCCAACCCTATAACAAGAAACTACAAAAGTCTACAGAACCCCACCCTCCCCCCAAAAAACTAGAAAAACATGAATTGTCAATGGAAATGTTATCAATATATCAATATCCTAATATTTATTGGGCCCCAAAAAACTAGAAAAACATGAGTTGTCAATGGAAATGTTATCAATATATCAATATCCTAATATTTATTGGGAATAATGTACTTTGAGCTAAGTGTTGTAAACAGTAGAAAATAACAGAGTGGCCTTCCCATATGGGGCTTAGGGTCTCATTGAGGAAATCAGGCTAGCAGCGCATGATACAATTAGCAAACAATTAAGTATGTGACTATTTTGTGCTGACTAGATAGTAAGCACACCGGGAGCAAAGGGGAAGGACATAACCTATACAATTTCTCTGTTACCGGAAGTCTTCTGTGTAACTTAGAATAGCCGAGGTTATGAAAAGCAGCCAGCATATAACTCCAGAGCCCACCAGGAGTTCAGAGTAGGCAATAAGTGGTTGACTAGAGACTGGTAGAATACCATCACCTCAAATAAAGTGTGGCTTTATGACAGGCAGGGATATGAAGTGCTTTTGTTTCATTGTCTTCTTTGTTTCACATTTCCATCTCCTTTCATCTCCCCTCACATCTCCATTTCCCCAGAGACCCCCAAAGGTCTTTTATTCTTTGTTGTGCATCCCGATATTTTTCTAAATTCTCTCATTTGAGACATTCTTGTCCATTCCCACAAGACCATTTATCCTGACTGGAAGACATGTTGCGTTTGCAGGTAGTACTAAAAACAGCCAACCTGACAAGAGCTGGCATCTGCAAATCTGCAATGGCACTTCTCTCCATGACACCCTCTGTAGGGAGGCCTTCCCCTTGACCTCCACATATCACATCTCTAACTCCAGGAAGGCTACTGTTTGGAGGAAAAGGTGAGAACTGATGGGAAAATTATTTGCAAATTATTTCTTAAAGGAATGTATCTTGATTCTTATCAACTATCTAGTGGAATTATTTAAACTAAACTAAAACTAAACATGAGTTATTTGAAATCCCCCAAGTTTTAGTAGCAAAGCAATAGTTTAAGCAGTGAACATCTATCTTATAATGTATATCTTTATATAGCACAGCTGTAAGGTAAAACAAACATATCATAAGCATGCCTACCTAACAAAATCTTTTATGTTATGTTAGTGTAACATGGGCATTCTAGTAATTTCCTATAGGGAATATTTTCATAGAGAATGTAAAGATTAATTTTATGCTACTTGCTATAATGATTTAAAAATATGAACTAGTGGTTTGAAGTTTGTTTTATTAGGGTTTTTAATAGTTATAAATGTTCATTTATGATTCTAAAAACTATGATAATATATTATTTGTAATTTTCACATATATGCTATTTTTAAAGAGATTTTCTCCCAATTTACCCAACAGATTGCTTCAATGGTTTCCTTTGTGGTTTTTTTTTTTTGTTTTTTTGTTTTTTTTTGTTTTTTTTGTTTTTTGTTTTTCTGTACTGTTGAATGGAATTCTGTTTACTGGTTGCATTCTTGACTGATTTTTTTTGCATTTTCCCTTTGACAGGACTAAAGGGAATCTATTCTTTAGTGCATTCATAGAAGAAGGAACACCAAAGCATATACAAACTAAGATTATTAGGAGAAAAGAACACAGTGGATTATCCTTTTTTTTAAATTAGATGTTCTGGTAGCTAGTCATTTTATATTATTGCCAGATTTAATATACATAAAATATTGTTACAATAAAAATGGAAGACTAATAAAAAGAGAGTCTCTTTGAATTACAGAGACAGAAACTTTTCAGAAAGAGTTCTTGAAAACAACAGACTTTTCCAAACACATCTAAAAATTAGTTTAAAATTTAAGTGAATTAGGGGCACCTTGATGGCTCAGTTAATTGTCAACTCTTGATTTCTGTTCAGGTGATGATCTCACAATTCATGAGATTGAGCCCCACATCAGATTCCATGCTGACAGCACAGAACCTGCTTGGGATTCTTTCTCTTCTTCTCTCTCTGCCCTTCCCCCCAAAAAACCAAAGAAATAAATTTAAAAAATTAAGTGAATTATGCTACTTAGTATGTAAAATATTTCTCTAAAGCTACTTTCAAAGGAAAAACATGTTGTGGTATTATGGATGCAATTTCGTTAAATAGTAAGGAGAGCTACTATATTTATAAATTATTTCCATCCAAACAATTGTTTGAACAACTTTTACTAGCACTTAACAATGTGTTGCTACCTTAATGGCACAGAGCAATGGATTGCAATTTTGTGAGTTTGTATTGATAAATATGTCATTTACCAGTGGTTAGCAACTAATTTTCAGACCTTCCTAATGCAAAGCATATCCCATTAAGTTTAAAAATTCATTAACATTTCCATGCGCCAGATGGCACAATGTAAAAAATGTTTGAAGTACCCACCAATTAAAACTCTTAAACATATAATAACCTAGCTGGCAATTTGTTATATATATTGCATGTTAGAACACCACAAAATGCTGGCTACATAATATCCATCTGTGAATATATTGAATTTCTAAAAACATAAGTAAATAGATCAGGCCTGGGATAAACTCATTTCTGATTTCTAAAGACTACAGATACTTCCATTTAATTCTCTAAAGTTACAAGGCACAACTGCATTTCTAACTGATTGGAAAAGCTCAGAAATATGTAGACACCAAGAATTTAAAAATTTATCTTCAGAGACCAACTGGATGATTTGCCTAGGAATAGAAAAGCATTAAAAAAAAAAGGCAGTGCTCTTATAAATATCCTATTAGAGGAAGTATGGTTTTGAATAAGGAAAGCAATCACAAAAATGCTGAATTTCAAATTTAATATAGTATTTTATGGGCTAGATTTTAAATCTGAACAGTAATTCATTTGAGTCTACACTGATTATATTCACCAAAACAAATATACTATCTCTGTACCCATGGCAATCCACAGATTACCTCAATTATCTAGTTAAGAAATGTTGCTTATCTAAGACGTATTTGAATGATTTGGGAATATGTTTTTCACTCTATGCATTACTCAGTCCCCTTTTTATCATTAACTAAAGTAGTTTGCCTTTTAGCCCTATATTACTAGGTGAAAATGTCTGCCTAAATTCAGAATATGTTTGATAGCCTTAAATCCTCTGCTTCACTTAAATGAAGTGTTGAATAGATATTAAAAACTTCCTATATTTTAGGCAGAGCCAATCTATTTTGAAGATGAAAGTTTCTTCATCTCTAACAGGAAACAATTTATGAAAATAATAAAACAATTTAACTGTCTACTTACGTTTAAGATCTACTAGACAATGTGCACTCATTTTTAAATTTTACTTCTATAACATACCTCTGCACTAGATTTTATTATGCCAGTTTTACAGATAAAGAAACTGAAACTCAGGAAGGTTATATAACTTGCTTAAGGCCACAGAGTTAGTAACTTGAAAAAGTAAAATTTAAAGCCCGATCTAATTCCCAAAAGGTGCTTTTTGTAAAAATGGTCTCTAGAGTCAGATTATCTGATCTGGAAGCCCAGATGACAACTATGAGCAGCATATCTTTGGGCAAGATACTGGGCAGAAATCTCTAGAACCATGATTCTGTTTAAACCTATACTTTATCAGTATGTGGCAAATATCATAAACTTACATTAAAAGACAACTCTATTGTTTTTTTTATAAGAGATAGACACTAAGAATTTTAGTTTGGTTGGAAAATAGAGCATTCACATAAAAGGGGCTTTAAATATGTCAGATCATAAGTATATGCCGATGTATGTGTATACACACACATACAAAAGCTCTAGAGAGATAGAAATACTGTTTTCAGGGGCACCTGGGTGGCTCAGTCGGTTAAGCATCCAACTTCAGCTCAGGTCATGATCTCACACTCCATGAGCTCGAGCCTCAAGTCAGGCTCTGTGCTGACAGCTCAAAGCCTGGAGCCTGCTTTGGATTCTGTGTCTTCCTCCCTCTCTGCCCCTCCCCTGCTCATGCTCTTTCTCTGTCTCAAAAATAAATAAAAACATTAAAAAAATTTAAAAAAGAAATACTATTTTCAAATGACTGCAAAAGAATTAATTGAAAGTCTATGGAAGCACTTGAATTAATAGCTTGAATTAAAATTTAGTGAATTAGAAAATTAAATTCCTGGATTATTTTCCTAGATCATAATTGTCTTAAAACATAAGCCATTTGTAAAGTTAAAAACAAATCCAGTATACTAAGAAATAGTGCAATTTGAGTATTGCTTACTTCACTGATTATAATACTAACATAGTATTATATATTAGTACATTAATGTACTAATTATTAGTGTAAGTATAATAATGTTAGTGTATTAATACTAATATAGCATTATAGATAGTATTAAACTAAGAAAAAACTTATGTCCTGAGGTAGTATGTAAATAATTATTTCATTCCTTGACTTAGCTACAGACTGTATTTGGAAAAATTCCCAATAGTGTGTTATAAGCCCTATCCTTTCAAATATGCCATTCATGTATGATAGAAAAGTAATCTCAAACTAAACTATTAGGAAAATTTAGAAAAATGGATAAGAAAATATTATTTTGTAACTCAAACTCTAAATATTGGTCAAATTTACAAAAATCATTTTGGTAACATGTATGAGATTTATATGAAACTACAATAAAATCTCAATTTGGAACATTATTAAATCATTGACAGTTTGATAGTTCCATTGATTACTGATATGATGTCATGATTAATTTTAAGACAGAAAAAAAAATCAGTTGTAATCAAAAAATTCAGATGGTTTTGATTCAATGGAAAATTTGTATCTAATTTAACCCCATCAATACCAGTTCATAAACTTGATCAATATATTATACATAATTATTTAATGAAATATTGCCTAGCTAGCTAATCTGCCTTTCCCAGAGTTCCTGGAAATAACCAAAGCCATACTTAATTAAAAAAATAAAGAATAAAACAGGAGCACCTGGGTGGCTCAGTCAGTTAAGCATCTGACTCTTGATTTAGGCTCAGGTCATGATCTCTTGGTGGTGGGATCAAGCAGGGCTTGATAATATCCCAATGACTTATTTATTTTATGATGGGAAGTTTGCACCTCTTGTCCCTTTTCTCTCATTTTCCCACTCCTCAATCCCCCTCCTCTCTGGCACTCATGAATCTGT
The DNA here is from genome assembly GCF_023721935.1 of Panthera uncia. Taxonomy (NCBI): domain Eukaryota; kingdom Metazoa; phylum Chordata; class Mammalia; order Carnivora; family Felidae; genus Panthera; species Panthera uncia. The sequence continues at coordinate 41,606,377 of NW_026057586.1, read as the reverse complement.
TTTTTGTATCTATAAGTTTGTATTTATTTTTTGATTGTTTATTTGTTTGTTTTACAGATTCTACACATAAGTGAAATTATATCATATTTGTCTTTTTCTGTCTGACTTATTTCATTTAGCATAATATCCTCAAGTTCCATCCATGTGGTTGCAAATGGCAAGATTTAATTCTTTTATTATGGCTGAGTAGTTTTCGAGTGTGTGTGTGTGTGTGTGTGTGTGTTTGTGTGTGTATCACATCTTCTTTCTCCTATCAGATGTTTATCCATTCATTCAATAATGGACATTTTGGTTGTTTCCATGTCTTGGCTTTTGTGAGTAATGCTGCAAAGAACATAGGGGTGCATATATCTTTTCAAATTAGTGTTATTTTCTTTAGAAAAATACCCAGAAGTGGAATTGCTGGACCATATGGTAATTCAATTTTTATTTTTTTTGAGGAACCACCATACTGTTTTCCATTAGTGCCTATACAGATTTACATTCACATCAAGAGTGAGGAGGGTTCTCTTTTCTCCACATTCTCTCCAACACTTGTTATTTCTTATCTTTTTGATAATAGCCATTCTGACACATGTGAGGAGGTATCTCACTGTGGTTTAAATTTGCATTTCCCTGATGATTATTGATGTTGTTGTACCTATTCATGATCTGTAGGTTGTACTGAAATTTTGTAACAATAACAACAAAACCTCACAGATATTTCTGGAAATCACACTTTTTGTAATAAGTGTAACTAACTTTACAGAGGCAAAACTTCACATGTTCATGTTGTTTATGCTTAATACTCTGAAGAATGACAGATATTTTAAGATCTTTTTAAATCCAATAATAAATTCTGAAAAATAAAGGTGAGGAAACATTTATTTCTGGTAAATTATAAAAAATTAAAATACGTAGGAAATCTTAAATACCTGGAAATATGTTCACATAATAACTAATCAGGTAAAATAATCTGTAGCACAATTTTGATCTAAAACTTTTAAGAATCTTTAGCAATTTTATTTATCAATGTGAGTGTTTAGGGGAAGAATGTATTTTCCAAACTGTCTTCAACAGTACTTTTTACTCTATATCCTCTTCTTGAAACTTGACGTCCCCGTCAAGAGGAAGAGTGTATTACCCTCCTTTTATATACAGGTGGCCCAGTGGTGGTAATATTCTTGCAAAGATAGAAACTAGAGCCTCAATTGCCCTTTTCAGCTGGTCTGCCATGTTCTAGTTACAGCTATCTTCCTTCTCTTTTCCATCACCTCATTTTCTTATTTTCCTTGTTCTATAAAGGATGCTGATGACCCAGAAGAAGGTGTACTGATCTTAACTGGCTTCCCCCTACAGTAGTGCATATTGCCTTAGAATTCTAGATGTTGACCATATACTGAACTGTATTAGTCATCATGTCCACTTTGGTTTTGCATCAGGTAAGTTCATGCTCAATCTTGCAACACTTGTACAGTGTAATATTGTGTGGAGTTTACCTTCTAAGCAAATATAGTGCCCCATATTAATATGTGGAGTCTAAAGTTATCATCATTTTTCTTTTCAATTAAATTGTCCCTAATGTAATGGAGATAGTTTTGTGATTTAGTGTAGAGTTCAATACAGCAATGCAGGTTGAGACACCTAAACAACATTTCATAAATACAGATGCTAAGGTCATAAATATAGACCTAGTAAATCATATCCAAGGGTGGGGGATGAGTCAGCTTAAATAGTAGTTTCAAATGGTATTGTTGATTCTCGTTCTGGTTAAAAATTATCTTTTGGTGTAATCAATGTATTTGGGAACTTGGAAAAACCATAAACCATATCTCTTATGAATATCATGGGTCTAATGTAGAAGGAAGTAGTATAGAAGAACATTTCATCATTTATATGTATATGTATATGTGTATACATATATATATATATAACTTTAAAAGAAACAGAGTTTTTAAAAATAATCTATTGAATTGAAATCCACATAATATAAAATTAAAGTGAACAATTCAGTGTCATTTAGTACATTTGCATTATTACGAAATGACCATCTTGTTTACTCTTTTTTTTTTTTATTTTTTTTTTTATTTTTATTTTTGGGACAGAGAGAGACAGAGCATGAACGGGGGAGGGGCAGAGAGAGAGGGAGACACAGAATCGGAAACAGGCTCCAGGCTCCGAGCCATCAGCCCAGAGCCTGACGCGGGGCTCGAACTCACGGACCGCGAGATCGTGACCTGGCTGAAGTCGGACGCTTAACCGACTGCGCCACCCAGGCGCCCCTTATTTATTTTATTTTTTTTTTTCTTGTTTACTCTTAATAGCCTCTTCATTCACTTGATGAAACTGATTCTGAGTATTCTAAGGTCTGTTTCTACTGTCTATATGTTTGTTCAGGGTCTTGAGGATTGTTCTCCTATTTAAAAAATTATAGAGAAAGGGCAGGCAGAGGAACAGTAATTCCACCCTTGAACTGACTCCTAGATGAAAGAGTTTAAAAGGCTAATTATTGGGGCGCCTGGGTGGCTCAGTCGGTTAAGTGGCCGACTTCGGCTCAGGTCAGGATCTCGCGGTCCGTGAGTTCGAGCCCTGCGTCGGGCTCTGTGCTGACAGCTCAGAGCCTGGAGCCTGTTTCAGATTCTGTGTCTCCCTCTCTCTGACCCTTCCCCGTTCATGCTCTGTCTCTCCCTGTCTCAAAAATAAATAAACGTTAAAAAAAATAAAATAAATAAAATAAAAAAATAAAAGGCTGATAATTAAACCCTTGTCCTTTTGACAAATTTTTGTCTTGCATTACCATTTCAAAACGTTATAAAGGGAAATGTCTGCTTCAACCCAAGGTGTAGTAACAGAGGCCAGATTTGCCCTGTCAGTCAAAACAAACAAAAAACAAAACACATGAAGCAAAGGTTTCAAGACAATTCTTCAGGGAATGAAGGACACTGATCCCTAAGAAATGAGACACATTGAGGTGAGCCCTATGATTGTGCCAGCTTCTTGCCTTGAGGGAATTCCTGAAAAGGAGAACAGGGAGGCAAAATCTAGATAAAGCATAATGGATCACCTATGGAGATGGATCTAAGAGTCCAGAAAGCAAAGCAACTGGAGTTCACAAAGCAAAATATAAGAAAGGAAACTGCTACATAGAGAGAGAACTCCAGAGATTTTCAAAAGCTTCACCATAAACATTCAGCTGAGGGCAGTTCAGTGCACAAGTGTGAGATAACTACTCAAGGCCAAGGAAAAGAACAACTCAAAAGTATTAGAAGTAACAGTGGCTGGCCCTGATACAGGTTCAGTAAGAGTGCCTGTTCCCAACAGATGGATGGAAATCTTATGATGTGCTTTGGGCAGAGCAACAGAAGAAGAACAGAGAGAAGCTAACAGAGAGAGAGAGAGGTATCCTCAGATCATGTATTCTCAATAGAGGCAATATCACCTCCAACAGGCTAAAAATCAATTTCTGATTTAAATTAATCAGAGTCAAGAAAATCTGAGATATCCCAATGTTTTATATACCTCTAATGAGTCACAGTACATAAATGGAAATACTGTATATTTGCGGCATTGACTTTCATGAAAGGAATGAAATTAGGGAAAAAATCCAAAAACACTTCCTAGAGGATAATAAAAAATATTTAAGAAATATTGCCCTTAGGCTGACCTCTGCTCTGTTCTAACAAATATTAAAAGAAAGACTAGAAAGATTTAAACTATTGTAGGTAACTTAACTGCATGCTACAATAAAGCTTAAGAATATTTATAGGAATACAAAAATACCTACCACACAATAAGAAAAAAAGATGACCAGAAATGCGAAGTAGTAAGAAAATTAAAAGTTTCTGCTTTTTTAAAGGCATTATTAAGAGAAAGAAAAGACAAGTAACTGGCAAAAAAATATTTGCAAATCATATATCAGATAAAGAAGTTATCATCAGGATATATTTTTTGAAAAAATCAAAAACACTGATTTTAAGAAAACTAATACCCCAGTAAAATATGAGCAAATTATTTGAATAGACATCTAACTAGAAAGATGATAGATAGATAGATAGATAGATGATAGAAGAATGGCAAATAAGCTAAGAACATGAAAAAAAATGCTAATATCATTAGTTTTAGAGGATTGCAAATTAATAAAATGATGGAATACCAATGTATACTTTTTAGAATCGCTAAAAATTAGCAGACTAACTATACCAAGTTTAGGGAATTCAGTGGAAGATCAGGAGCTCTGATATAGTGCTGATAGGAATGCAAAATGATAAAACCAATTTGGAAATAAATTTGAGAGTGTACAAACATTAAACACAAACTTATAATATGATTATGCCTTTCCACTCTTAAAGTATTTCCCCAATAGAAGTGAAAGCATATGTCTATAAAAAGACTTGCACATAAGGTTACAAGGCATCTGTATATATAGGCGTGTCTTGTATTGAATGAGTTTGGGTTTGCATTCTGTATTGACATTGTCAGGATGCTCTAAATATCCTGCATTCAGATCATTTTTTGAAAAATTACATAAATTCAACAATTAAAGCTCATTTTTTTACCACAGTAACTTAAGTTTAAATACTTAAATGTCAAAACTACTTCAATTTATTTTTAGATTGTAACTTTATTAACTTTTAATAGTTAAACTCTGTTTATGACCAGTTAGTTATGAGTTAGGAATTAGAGTGACAGATGCATTCATGTGGCCATGAGATAGTCAAAATAAATTTTTTCCAATTCTTGCATTACTTCCTATCATCTCAATTTCTGTTTTTACAAGTTTGAATGCCAAAGGGCCAAAACACAAGTATAAATTTCACGTTGAATGTTCTGAACAGTAGACAGAGAAAAGGAGAAAAAAAATGTGAAGCTCTTTGTGCATTGGCAATTTTTCACTCAATCTCAGAAGTCATGGGAGGTCAGATATAAATCAGCATATACTGGGTATATCACAGGTATACATAAAAGATGTATGATTTCCTTAACTAGTTCCAAAATGATTTTAACTAACAATTCTTTTTAAGAGAAATTCAGATGAAGAAGATAAAATCATCACAGCAAAAGATGTGATGACCTTCCAAACTGCATACTACCATTGGTCTTCTAGCTCAAATGATTGTGTAAATATATGTCTACTAAAAGCATTTCATTACTCCAAAAGGGCAAGCAAATTTTCAAGTGCCTGGACAAAAAAACTGCAATAATAAACAGTCATTATTCCATACATTTATGGCATAACCAGGGTATAAGTAATCATAATGCAGAGAGGAAAAAATAGTTTTGTAATATTTTTGTCATAAAAAGGTTAACTTATAAGTCTATTGCAAGTAAAATTTCTTTCAGATAATATTTCAGAAGCAATAGCAAATTTTTGCAGAAAATTATTAAAATTTGAGTTAATGAGAAAAACCATACTGTTTGTAGTAGTGACAATATAAATACAAGTTTTGTAGATGTTTGTATGATGGTACAATATTTATTCAAAGTTGAAAGAAGGTATGGATGATTCTCTTGAAGCTGTTAAGGTGTCCTACCCATATTCTGCATAATGCTTCTCAAACAGCGTCTGATGTCTTTTCTTTGGCATTGAAGTAATCGTCATGAAATATTACACTGGTTTAATTTACATTGTTTGAACTGAATAATTAAATGACATTTGTGATTTTCTTGATATTCTGTATTTTAAAAATTTTTGTGCATTCAAAATTCCATTGACTCTCTTAAATACATGAAATTGAAAGAAAAGCAAACTGTATTATTGAAATACTCCATTGCTTAAAAGAAATTGTTGAATGCGTTAAAGAAAGAATTGGCCAGAAAAATTCTCCTTTTAAGTGTTAAGGCTGTCTTTAGAAGGGACAACATTACTAATAAAGAGGAAAATGAATTCCAACTTTAAGTGAATAAATATTATGGCATTTGCCATGACTATTTCTGAATAGATTTCATCCCTTGAAAAATTTAATTATTTTACCTGGATGTTGCTAAATACTTTTCCAGCATGGAAATAAATGAAATCATCACATGTGCTATTGGAGAGAAGGGAATAAACTTTATAGCAATGTTCTTTTTTTGTCAGTAGACAATATTTTTAAAAGTCTTGACCAAGAGATGCAATGGAATCCTGAGGACAGAAACACAAGCTATGTCTTGAACAATTATATTAAATGTAACAAAGACATTGTGATTTATAAAAATAAAATTTGAAGATTAATTCTCAAAGTTGTTAACTTTATGTCAGATGATGTAGCATGCCAGCTCACAATACTAATGTGTAATGAATTTTCTCATTATAAATGTTCAATGGACAAAACAAAAAAAAAATTAAGTTGGGTATAACCACTTACAGTGTAAATGGAACATAGACCATAACTGCAAGGGCTTTTTTAGTTTATTTATTTAATTTGAGAGAGAAAGAGAGAGAGAGAGAGAGCAGGGGAGGGGAGCAGAGGGGAGGGAGAGAGGGAGAGAGAGAATCCCAAGCAGGCAGTGCAGAGTCCGACACAGGGCTCTATCTCATGAACCATGAGATCGTGACCTGAGGCAAAATAAAGAGTCAGGCACTTAAACAACTGAACCACCTAGGCCCCCCTAACTGCAAGGTTTTATATGCAAATTATGAAAAAAAAAGTTTAAGAGGAGTGAAATCTGCAGAGAAAATTAAAGAAATTTGTAGTTTAGATCATTGTAACTTATTTAAAATAAACAAGAAATAATTTTTACTGTAGGTGTACTATTCTTCTTTTATTGCAGTGCACATATGCATAGGCAATCAGAAATAATTCAAAAGTAACAGGGTGCCTTGTATTTTTATTTGCTAAATATGGTAACTCTATTTATACATGAATGCTCATAATAGCTTTATTTTCAGTAGTAAAACCTGTGAACAACCCAAGCGTCCATTGTACTCTAGCTACCGTAACAAAATGCCACAGATTGGATGGTTTAAACAACAGGAATTGATTTCTCACAGTTCTAGCGGCTGGGAAGTCCAAGACCAAGGTGCCCGCCAATTTGTTCCTTTTGAGAGCTCTCTTCTTGGCTTGCAGGTGGCTGCCTTCTTGTTACATCTTCACACGGCCTTTTTTTCTGTGCTCACTGAAGAGAGAAAAAGCTCTCTGGTCTCTCTTCTTATAAAGCCACTAATCCTATTGGATCTGAGCCCCACCCTTATGACCTCATTTAACCTTAATCACTTCCTTAGAGGCCCTGTCTCCAAATACAGGCACACTGGGGATTAGGGCTTCAGCATATAAATTTGAGAGGGACTCAAACCTTCAGTCCACAACATCCCATCAACAGATAAGTCAATAAACAAGCTGTGGCTTATCTACGCAACCCAATATTATTTGGAAACAAAAAGGAGCTATTGATATATGCTATCACAGGAATGACTCTCAAAATAATTGTGCTGGTAGAAAAAAGTCAGACCAAAAAATACATACCACATTATTATTCCAGTTATCTGAAAATCTAGAAAGTGCAACTAACATGCAGTGATACAAGTAAATTAGTGGTTGCCTGAGATTGAAGAAGAAAGATGTGGAAGTGTGGAAGGCGGGAATTATAAAGGAGCATGAGGAAAATTGTGATGGTGGTGCATGTGGTTATTATCTTGACTGTGAAGCTTATTTGTTGACGTATATTTGTTATGATAACAAAACTGTTTTTAAAAAATCACTGTCAATCCCTGAGAACCACTGTTAACGTTGCTGCCTGGGGTGTGGTCTCAAAGTGGGCCAGACTGATCTTTTACCAAGTTCCAGAGGCACAGGTCTGCATAAGCACTACTCAGTAGTTCTCTTGTGGCTTTCTTAGTCAAAAACAGCACATCCCCTAGGCAAAACACCTGTTGCCTTTATGGGTTTTCACTATAAAGTTAAATCATGGGATTCTTTCTAACTGACACAATTTCACCAGAGACAATTGGGATTTGAATAGTTACTTTGGGAAACTTTTGAATATAAAGAAGATTGTTTATTTGAGAGATCATTTACAACAAAAAGAGAAAGGAAAATCAGCCTATGTCATTGTCTGCATTCTTTACTCAGTATGAGGAGGCTTCCAAATACAAGTTGAACTCAAACATTGGCTCACTGATTAATCCTTTATTTAACACCAATGAAGTCTGTTAATACTTCAAATGGCTTCATTTGTCAATCTCCCCGAATGGTGTACCCTTCCTTGATCTTTCTTCTCTTTAATTTTTTCTCCCCTTTCCCTTTCTGAGCCAGTTACTACCTCAGTGTTCCCCAAGAATATAGCCCCCCCTCCCCCCCCAGGGAAAAGGTATTGGTTTCAGTAAACTTAGATCCCTATGCCATTGTTAAAGACTTCCTAAACACCAGGACTTAAGGGAAATTATTATTTAAGAGTTCAACTTGTTCTAGGTTCAGACCCCCTAAACTTTATTGATATATACCAATTAGAATATCTTTGGATAGGGGCGCCTGGGTGTCTCAGTCAGTTAAGCAACCGAATCTCGATTTCAGCTCATGTCAGGATCTCATGGTTCATGAGATTGAGCCCTTTGTTGTGTTGGGGCTCTGTGCTGACAGCATGGAGCCTGCATGGGATTCTCTCTCCCCTCTCTCTGCACCTACCCCATTCACCCTCTCTCTGTCTCTCTGTTAAATAAATAAATAAACAAATAAATAATTTACAAAAAGAAGAAGAAGAAGAAGAAGAAGAAGAAGAAGAAGATCTTTGAGTACACTAAAGTTTAACAGCAATTAGATTGAGAAAAGTTAATTGTCACAGCCTTGTATATATTTATGGCCTTGGTGCTGGTGATGATCTCATGGGTGTATAGTTATGCCCAAATTCATCAAGTTGTATATATTAAATATGGATAGCTTTCTTCATGTCCATCATACCTCAATAAAGTGGTTTAAAAAATAAGTAAGAGCTAATGCATTTTTAAGGAACAATAAAAAAAATTAAAGTTAAAAAATGAAACATTTATTTTAATCAAAACATTCACATATTATGTGTATATAATATGCAGATGTAGAAGGTGATATATGTGTATTATGTATAATACATTTGATATACACAAACACAGTTATAGCAAATAGAGAACAAATGTGGTATAGTGGTAAAAGACCATACAATTGGCATTAAAATATGAGTTCTGACACTTGCAAACCTTACTAGGTTCAAGAAATTTTAACATCTCAACATTAATATTTATCTTCTTTCAAAAATTTGGCAAGAGAAAATAGTAACTAACACTAACCTGATTTTCCAAAGTTGTTTTCAAATTATGCTGAGTATGAACACACAAAGTTTTCAATAACAAGTGATATAATCCTATGCAGATGAAGGAAATTATTATTTTAAGTGAACTGTAAAAAGGAAGCACTGAAATAGCTTTCATTCAACCACTAATCATAATTATAACCATTCTTGAAAAATAAATAATATAGGCACTTGTCTTCCCTTTTGCAATTTTTACTGTACTTAACAATTTTCTCTTTTAACCATAATTTTGACCTAAAAATATATCTTCTTTTCTATTTCTGCAGGCTGAAACTTGAGTCCCATTCCGAAAGCAGTGGCTGCTTTTTCCTCACTTTAACTTTCTGTATCTGCACAGAGAATTCATCTCTTGACTTCTCAAGCAATTTTTTCCCTTCTAAATTTGTCTCTCTTTCCTTTTACTGATCCCCCATGATTTCTTCAGGGTTTGCTTAGGTCAACCCCCAGTGTCTAATCTTATGAGTCGCTTCAAGAACTACAAATTTGTTCAGATTCCTTTTGTCTGGATTCCTTTCAATCACAGGAAGTCTTATGCTTTTCAATTTCTTTATTCTCCCTGAGTATTCATTCCTGACCCCTTCCATTGAGTTTCAGCCCAGAGTGAGCTTCTCATTCTCTGAATTCTATTGACCTTAAAATCAGCATCTCACTCTTTAGCTCTTAATTGGTCTTCACTTATTTTCTCCAGGTTTTTTGTCAAAGATAGTATCTTATATTTTGGTCACTCTTACAGATCCTTAACATACTTTGGGATGTACAGTTTGCATAAATACTAGGTTGTTTGCTTGAACTAATTTGTAACTTATAACTCTTACATATATTCCTAGTAGTTACATATAACTACTAGTGACAAGGAATATAAATTTATAGATACATATTTGATTTAATATAGATGTGCAGTTACTAAAAAATTAAGTATGAATAAATACTGTCAACTAAATCATAAAGAAATGAGCTCTTCCCAGATAGATCATATGGGAGAGAAATGCTATCTGATAAGAATATTGAATATTTAATAGGTTGACAAAGCTAGAGTGATACAGGACAATCAAATGGGCTATAAAACTCCCATTTCTAAGAACATATTATATATACTAAATTATCTATAAGCCACTACTTAAACTTTATGTTGTAAATTATTTACTCTTCTCCTTATAAAGATTTAAAGTCTCCTTTGATCACCAAACCCGAATCTTCTCCTTGTCCCATTAACCACAAATTTGCATAGATAGTGTACTCTTTAAAGTGTTACAGTGAAGTTTAATATGCAATGTTTTGTGATATTGGAATTTACTTTCAATTGAAATTGGCAGTTATCAGAACATCGTAGGGAAGGGGATGTATAAGAAGTAAGCTCGCTCCAGAATTGAATTTAATTTTTTTACTTGTTAATAGCAAAACTATTAAAGATTTAAATATGTGATTTAGAAGGACATCACCAAGATAGTGACATATGTTGTTTGTGACTTCACTTTCCCTCACAGAATAACAGCTAATATCTATTTGAGAATGATACACTACTGAAAGAATCTTACAACATGAGAGTTGGGTTGTAGTGACTTCAGCATCTCAAAGACCATAAAAGACTATATTAGAAGGTAAGAGAAGTGGCTACCTGTGTTGTATTACCCCTCCCCCCTTAAGTCTCTAGATCTCTCAGTGGGAAAAGGGAAACCAAAGAGAACAATCAGTCTCCCCTAGAAATATGGGTGGCTTTGTGGGAACTTACTCTAATTTTGCACCACAGGAATTGCAGAGTAATCTGTAAGGCCCAGCTACTAGGAATTGGATGTTATAGAAAAAGGGGAAAGAGCTTGCAACAACTAACACATGGATCTTGGTAGATCAAATTCATACCTGCAGTACCCAAGTAGAAATCATATCCAGCAGTTTTTTTCATCTGCAGAACCAAACTGGGGGTGTACTCTTATCAGGGAACTCAGGAGGTACAGGCTGACCTGACTCAATCCTCACACAAGGAGTTTTGCTGGCCTTAGGTCCTGGTTTGTCTACCAAGATAAGAAGCTAAGTCACAGCCCCACCTACTGTGGACAATACCTTCCAGCCCCACCTGATCAAAAGGGCTGATGACATTTCCTGGAAATAAGGAGGCAAGAAGGCAAAGCTGATTGCCCTCAAAGCAGTACTGGGTCTAGAGTCTTCTCATACAATACACAGGCAGGGAGATTAATTCGTAAATAAGACTGAAGGTCTTGTTGGCCCCTCCCAACAAGAAAGCTTGTTTGGGAAATTGAGAGTAGCCTAGAACAGTTCCTTCCCATCTCGCCCAGGCAAGGGGCAGAGGGATAGCCCCACGTACTATGGAGTGTGTCTTCCAACCCCATCTGATGAGAAGGGCTGGTGAAAACACCTGAAAGTTGTGTGACCCAATGGCATTTGAGCTGAGAGAAAGTCTGACAGTGATAGTTTGCAGAGAAAAACCAGTGACTATGTTCAGCCAAGGAACTTAGGGTGTGGATCAGTTTGAGTTAAGACAATAAAGAAGGAGCTTCATCAGTTTTGGAAAAGCTTCTCCTCCTCTGCCTGAGCAAGAAATCTAATTCATAGCCCTGGTCATCACTGAATATAGTCCCAAGCACATCTGACGAGGGTATCTAACCAGGGACACAGGAAGTGCCATAGGCCATTCAACAAGCCTCCATACAATGGCATTGGAACAGAGAGCACAGACATGGTTTCACTTGTCTACAGATCAAAACCAGTGGCCTCAAATGACCAGGGAGTTCACTGCACACTCAGGCCTGCTTAGAGCCCCCAAACAACATACTACACAGCCCTGGTTCCTGGTCTTCTGCCCTGCCAGGACAGGGGAGCTAATTCATAGTGCCTTCTATTATTTGAACATAGTACCCAGTCCCAACCATCAAGTAAGCCAGACAAGGGAACTGAGGGAACCACAGATCCCATCCTACAGCCTCACCTGGGTTGGGAGCAAAGTAGTTTTATCCAACTGTTCTCTGTCAGTGGAAAATTTCCCTATCCCTCTCCTCAGAGCTCAAACAGTTGCCCAGTCCAAAAACAGACTATAAGAGCAGGCCCCATCTACCCAATGAAATTATGAGCAGTCACACTTAAATGCCACCTGAGCTGACTGGTGAAGAACTATCTCTGCTAATGCAAATCTGTGAAGTCTGGAAAAGGAACCCCATTACCCAACTGCACAGATACCAATGTAAGGAATTAAAGATCATGAAAATCAGATAAATATGACACCACCAAAGGAAAGTAATAAAACTCTAATAACTGATCCTAAAGAAACAGAGATCTATAAACTGTCAACAAATTCAAAGTAACCCTTTTAAGGAAGTTTGGAAAACTACAAGAGAGGGGTGCCTGGATGGCTTAGTCAGTTGAGCGTCCGACTTCAGCTCAGGTCATGGTCTCGAGGTTCATGGATTTGAGCCCTGTGTTGGGCTCTGTGCTGACAAGTCAGAGCCTGGAACACTTTTCGGATTCTGTGTCTCCCTCTCTTTCTGCCTGTCCCTTGCTGGCACTCTGTCTCTTTCTCTCAAAAATAAATACACATTAAAAAAAAAAAAAAAAAGAAGAAGAAAACTATAAGAAAACACAGACAACTAAATGAAATTAAGAAAACAATGCATGAACAAAATAAAAAGCTTCACAAGGAAATAGCCACCATCAAAACACAATCAAGAGTGTTGAAATCCTAGAGTTGAAAAATACAACTGAACTAAAGAATTAAATAGGGAATTTCAAAAGTACATTTGACCATGAAGAAGAAAGGATGACCTGATAGATAAGACATTGGAAATTACCCAGTCACCAGAGCAGAAAGAATAAAAAAAAAAAAAAAAAAATGAAGTGGCGCCTGGGTGGCTCAGTCGGTTGAGTGGCCGACTTCGGCTCAGGTCACGATCTTGCGGTCCGTGAGTTCGAGCCCCGCGTCGGGCTCTGTGCTGACAGCTCGGAGCCTGGAGCCTGTTTCGGATTCTGTGTCTCCCTCTCTCTGACCCTCCCCCGTTCATGCTCTGTCTCTATCTCAAAAATAAATAAACGTTAAAAAAAAATTTTTTTTTTTTTAAAATTAAAAAAAAAAAAAGAAAAATAGTGAAGAAAGTCTATGGGGATTGTGAACCACGATGAAAAGAAATAATATTTGCATTAGGAGAATCCCAGAAGGAGAAGAGAGAGAAAAGGGGACAGAAACTATATTTAAAGCAATAATAGCTGGAAACTTCCCTATCCTGGGGAGAGAAATGGACATCGAGATCCATCATACCCAAAAGACCACAAGTAGATTGAACCTGAATAGGGCTACACTGAGACACATTATAATTAAATTATCAAAAGTCAAAGAAAAAAATAAAATTTAAAGCAGCAAGAGAAAAATGTTACACAAAAGGGAACACCCATTAGATTATTGAAGGATTTCTCAACAGAAACTTTTCACGTCAAGAGAGAATAGAATGACATGTTCAAATATTGAGAAAAAAATAACTGTCAACAAAAATGCTACACCCAGTGAAGCTGTCCTTCAGAAACAAAGGAAGAATAAAGATTTTTCTGAACAGATAAAAACTGAAGGAGTTCATTACCACCAGACCTGCCTTACAAGAAATGCTAATGGGAGTTCTTTGAGTGGAAGTAAAAGAACTTTAATTATCATCATTAAACCGGTAAAAGGTAGTAAATCTCACTGAGAATGGTAAATCATAGTTAGATTCTGCAATATGGTTATAGTGGTACATAACTCACAACTCTGTTTTAAAAACTTTTTAAAAAATGTAGGGGCACCTGAGTGGCTCAGTCGGTTGAGCCTCCAACTTCGGCTCAGGTCATGATCTTGCGGTGTGTGAGTTAGAGCCCCGCATCGGGCTCTGTACTGACAGCTCAGAGCCTGGAGCCTGTTTCGGATTCTGTGTCTCCCTCTCTTTCTGCCCCTCCCCCATTCATGCTCTGTCTCTCTCTGTCTCAAAAATAAATAAACGAAAAAAAATTTTTTTAAAAATGTAGCAAAAATAACCATAAATACAATAATCTGCTATTAGTTACACAATATAACATATGAATTGTAACAACAATAGCCAAAAATGTTAGGAGAATTAAAAAATTAAAGTATATGAATTTTATTGAAGTTAAGTTATTATCAGTGTAAAATACGGTATTATGAGTTTTAGATATTTTATATCAACCTCATGGTAACCACAAGAGAAAACCTTATAGTAATTCCACAAAAGAACATGATAAAGAAGTCAAAGCATACTACTACCAAAAGACACTTGAACACACACAAACAGACAGCAGGATAAGAAGCAAGGAACAAAACAACCAGAAAATAATTAACAAATGGCAATAATTAGTTCTTAACTATTAATAATTACTTTAAACATCAATGGATTAAATTCTTCAATCAAAAGACAAAGAATGGCTGAATGGATTTACATAAAAGATCTAATAATATGCTGTCTACAAAGGACTGACTTTAACCTTAAAGACACACAGAGGCTGAGTGAAGAGATGGGAAAGATATTTCTATCAAATGGTAACAACATCAACAAAAAAGCAGAAATAGCTATATTTTTATGAGATAAAATAGTCTTTAAACTAAAAATGATACAAAGAAACAATAAAGATCATTATGTAATGATAAAGGGTCAATACATCAAGAAGATCTGAACAATTATAAATATTTATGCACCCAACAGAAGAACACCTAAACTTATAAAGCAAAAACTAATATAGCAAAAAAGGAGAAATAAACAATAATACAATAATAGTTGGAGACTTTAACACCCCACTATCAACAATGAATAGATCATCCAGACAGAGAATCAGTAAGGAAAATGTGGGTTTAAACAATACTATAGACGAAATGAACCTAACAGACATATATAGGACATTCTTTCTGACAATACAAAATACACATACTCAAGCACACATGGAACATTTTATAGGGTAGACCATATGCTAAGCCACAAAACAAGTCTTAGAAAATTCAAGAAGATTGAAATCATACCAAATAGTGTCTTGAATGACAATGGCATAGGACTAGAAATCAATAACAAGAGGAAAACTGGAAAATTTGCAAATACTTAGAAATTAAACACCACTCTCCTGAACAACCAATGGATCAAAGAAGAAATTAAAGTGGAAATAAGTTTTCTTGAGAGAAACAAAAATGGAAACACAACATACCAGAACTTACAGGATGCAGCAAAAGCAGCCAAAGTGGCAAGTTCATAGCAATAAATACCTGTATGAGGAAGCAAAAGAGATTCTAAATAAACAACCTAACTCTATGCTTTAGGGAACTAGAAAAAGGAGAACATGCTGAGTCCAAAATTAGTGGAAGAAAGAGCATAATAGCAATTACAGGAGAAATAAATGAAATAGAGAACAGATAATCGAAAAAAATTAACCAAACTAAGAGTTGGTCTTTTGAAAAGGTAAACAAAATTAACAGACTCTTAGCTAGATTAACCCAAGACAAAAGAGAAAGGACCAAATCAACAAAATTATAAATTTAAAACGAGACATTACAAATGATACCACAGAAAGTCAGAGGATCATAAGAGGCTAATATGAACAATTATATGCCAACAAACTAGACAACCTAGAAGAAATGGAAAAAATTCTTAAAAATGTATAAACTACCATGACTGTAACAATAAAAAATAGAAAATCTGAACAAATTATTAGTAAAAGAATTGGATTAGTAGTCAAAATTTTCCCAGTGAAGAAAAGCGCAGGACCAGCTGGCTTCACTGGTGAATTGTACCAAACGTTCAAAGAACTAGCTAACACCAATCCTTTGTAAACTATTTCAAAAAATCAAAGGGGAGAGAACACTCCCAATCTCATTATCTTGATACCAAAACCAGAAAAGAACACTACCAGAAAACTAAAGGCTGATATCCCTGATGAATATAGATGCAAAAATTCATGATAATATACTAGCAAACCAAATTCAGCAGTATATTAAAGGATCATGTACCACAATCAGCTAGGATGTATCCCTGGAATACAGGATGGTTCAACATACACAAATCAATCAATTTGATACATAAATGTTAACATGAGCTTGTAGATAAAAATGATTGATACATACAAAAATATCCTAGTGCTTCTAGACTCTCGATATGGCAGCAAAATAGAGGAGTTAGTCTAGAATAGTAATTAAAGGTTCAAACTATGAACCAGAGAATTTGGTTCAAATGCCAGTTGTTCTACTGGTAACTACATGTCCCTAGGTAACTTATTTTACCCCTCTTTGCCTCTGTTTTCATACTTAAAAAAATTAGAGTTATGACACTTTTATGAATTGAATTAAAATATACAAAAATATTATTTTAAATTAAATCTGACCTAGCATAAGTATAAAATAAATATTTGATCTAAATTGTGCAGATTTTAAGAGTTTTTATTGAATTATATGAAGCACAGTTTGCTCAAGATTTTTATTTCAGCTAGTTCAAATATTTACCTTTCATATATAAATTCTGTGGAAGGAACAATTTATGGTAACTTCCTGAACTAACAATAATTTAATAAATTTAAAAGATAATTTGCACTGATATGCTTTGGTAATCTAGATCCCTGCTGAAAAAAATACTAATTATAAATTTTATTTTGTTTAAATGCTGATGGTGGCTATTGCATAATAAAAGACCTAAAATATGAAAATAAAAATGCGCAAGCAAAATAAAAATAATAGGGACTTAAGTAGAAATATCCATGTTCTATCCCATTTTATAAACATGTCAGTTACAACCATAACATTTCCATTTTCAATCAGTAATATATCTAGTTAATAGTGTTTATAGGAAAGTTTTTTATTGCTTTTATCAATCCTAACGTAGTATGATAATTATGCAAAACTCTTGATGATATTTTAATTTGATTTTAATTTACTTAACAGAGACAAAGACTGAACACATAAATTTTTTTTTTTAAATGAATGTAATCTAGGGACACCTGGGTAGCTCAGTCAGTTGGGCGGCCAACTTCGGCTCAGGTCATGATCTCGGGGTCTTTGAGTTCGAGACCGCGTAGGGCTCTGCGCTGAGTGGAGTCTGGAGCCTGCTTTTGATTCTGTGTCTCCCTCTCTCTGTCCCTTCCCTGCTTACTCTCTCTCTGTCTCTCTCTCTCAAAAATAATAAACATTAAAAAAAATTAAATGGATGTAATCTATTTTTTACCTAAGTTGTGTTCACATCTCTTTACTTATAGGTATAATGATGAGGATATTGTAAATCTGATCATGTTAGATATCGTATTGAAGATCATGTTAAATGCACCTTTTAAAATGTAAAGATTTTGTTCATTTTATGAATATACTTCCCTCCCATCTCTGTGATTCAAAACACAGGGAAGAATAGGTGTCCTTGATAAAAATGGCAGCCAGGTTCTTCCAGTAGTTCCTTTACTCCTCTGAAAACTGAAGGAATGATGAAAAATTTCTCACCGGTTTACTACATTCACTTTTTATCCATTATCGATATAACAAAAACACATGCACGTGCGCATGCACTCACATACACGGAAATACACACACACACACACACACACACACACACACACACACACCCCACATTGGAAGATAATTAAAATCAGGGGAAAAAGGGTTTTCCTCAAATTATATTACTCAGCTCAGTAAATTTCTGTACTTAAGCAATGCCATATAAACTTCAAAACAGTCACAGTTTTGATAAATGCACTTAGTGAGAAAGAGTTCCACAATATTAGGAGACACTTTATTAAAGTAAGAAATTTTTGTAAAAAAAAAAATGTATAGCTTTAGGCAGTATAAGGTGAAATTGGGAACCATGCCTCATTCATATGTGCATTCATTTATTCATTCACTTATTCACCATACTCTCCACTCCCTATTCTCTCATTTGAAGGTCTGGAGTTAACAGAAACAACTCCAACCTCACCACTTAGAATGGTGTGAACTGAAGGTACTTGTTTATCAGGATTTCATACTGTTGTAAAGACTGCTGCAGCAATGAACATAGAATAACTAGATTAGCATAGACTCTGGTACATAGTAAGTGTTCGATGTATGTTGTCTTCTTTTGCAACCATTCAGTGCATTTTTGCTGGTCAATAGATGATGTGAATAAGGACCTTATCTCAAGCAGATGAGAATATCATGGAGACAAGGAAATTTCATAAACAGTGGTAATATAAAGTAAAAAGTAAAAAGAAGAGTATCAAAGAAATATATACTATATGGGGTGCCTGGATGGCTCAGTGGGTTAAGCGTCCGACTTCGGCTCTGGTCATGATCTCATGGTTTGTGGGTTCCAGCTCCATATCAGGCTCTGTGCTGACAGCTCAGAGCGTGGAGCCTGCTTCGGATTGTGTGTTTCCCTCTCTCTCTGCCCTTCCCCCTTTCGCTCGCGCGCGCGCGCGCTCTCTCTCTCTCTCTCAAAAATAAATAAACATTAAAAAAAAGAATTATATACTATAATTTAGCAACTTAGAGGCAGTAGAATGTTTGTGGCATATACATTTGACTTCTACTCTGAATTTTTTTCACCTAAATTTTTTACCCCTTTCCTCACATGAACAGGTAAACAACCAAAACGTCTTCAAATTCCATTTTAGACTTCATTTTGTTGCATCAGAATCGACAAATTGAAAAATTCCAAACACGGTTGGAAAGGCCTTACATTGTATGTTAATGAATAGAAATAGGCAATTTCAATGTTATTTGACTTAAATTTTAGACCACTAGTAACATAAATCTAAAAGGTTTTTAGTAATATGCTACTGACCAAAATATTAATTAGCAACAAATCAGAACATAGATTTGTTAGCTATTTCAAAGTTCTCAATAAATAACATTATAGATATGATTAGGAGGTCTGTATTTCTCAATCCAGATTTTTAAAATTCAAATCCTGGTTCCACAACTACTCTCAGAACACTGGGCATGCCAATCACTCTTTGTCTCAGTATTTACATCTAAAAAATGGGCATAATAAAATTAATATCAGACTCATAGATTTGTCAAGAGGATTTAATACAATAATATATGGTAAGTACTTTGAAATGTTTCCTTCACATCCTTTTAGATTAAGAAATTTTAGCCATTATTATTACTAGTACTATTATTAATTAAATACCTACTTTTGTTACTGCCAGTAATTGGCCTGTCTTGACCACCACAAAATTCTGGATTGGTAGAGATTTTTCAGGCAGAAAAGTAAGTTGTTAATGGATATTTGATTTTTTTAACTTAATTCTCTTCACCTGTGTTTTTGGGTTTTTTTTAGATTGAAAGCACCCAATTTTAAAATGTCTGCAGCTTATGAATCTCTGTGCATACATTTCTTGACTAGGGCATCTTCTTTATCTTGGCATCCTAACCAGCTATCCTACCCTTCTTAAAAAGACAGGCAAGCAAACTCTTCAGTTGTCCATCCTAATGTCAATTAACCATAAGACCTCTTTCCCATTCCATGAAGATTCTACCTTTGCTTACCCAATCTTGCAACTGACATCTTGGATTTCATACCTACCTGAAGTTAACTTTCAAACATACTTCACATGGATAAAATTTATGCACCTATACCCACACACAAAACTGTTTCTTTGTTTTTGTTTTATTTTTGTTTTCTCTTTAATCCTGTACGTGAAGATAATTTTATGATTATTGAATAAACCCAGGGAAATTTTTACCAACAGGAACAGGTTAACAAATGTTGATGCAGCACACTACATTGTATGTGTCCAAGATGTGACATTGGTACAGGGCATAATATACCTGGAAGTTTTTTTGTTTATTTGTTTGTTTGTTTGTCTGTTTTGCCACAACATTCAAATAGAAGACCTGGATTTTACACGAGGGTCATTCTCCTAACAATTTTAATTTTCTAGTTTCATTGGAAGATAAGAATCATGACAATATTATTCAGTATATGAGTGTCATGGCTGGTCTCATTGGTAAACTACCCTCATCATCTTTTCCATATTCATTATAGAATAAAAGGCAATAGGATAATGGGTGGAATTGAACATGACATTTATTCGAAACTTCTTGAGACTGTAAAAAATAACCAGGTAGAGTACACTTTGTTTGTTCTTCATTTGTGGTGGGTCACTTTAATTAATGTATAAAGTTCCAGTTAAACTTATAAAAAGATCTTTCAAACATTTGGCAGAATGATAATTTAGAGTAATCAAATTTCTAATCATAGAAGAAACACAGGGTTTTTATTATATGCTGTTATACAATCTGTGCTATTACATCTAATGCAATGATACAGAACACACTTCAGCAGCCTGGGTGTATCTGCTTCAATGCAAGATTTCACACATGACAGATTGCAAATTATTATTGTGCAGTTATATCATATAATCAGCTACCATTATCGCATAGTAACCACAGAAAGCTGTATTTTAAATGGACTTCAGAAAACAAAACAAAGCAAAGCAAAAACGTCATTGAAGCAGTTTTTAAACTAAAAGACATCACAGAATTTTTAATATTTTAGTGATTTATTTTAGAAACCTTGGCTTTAGAGCAGTTTATATTCTAACTATGACTTTAATTTCAACTACATAGAAAAATTAAAATTTATGGTTAAATGCCTTTACTGAATAGGGGACTGGGTGAGAGTACCACCCATATAAAACTCTAAGCTGTTCAAGTAAAGACAAGGACTCATTTAAATCCAAATATGTTATTCTTGATGTCCCAGTAAGCGTTTTTATTTACATGGATTAAATTTCTCCTGTTGAAAATAAATGCACTCAACAGCTATACTCTGGGGAAATTGAGAATAGGTTTACTTTTTACATCAGCTCATTTTCAAACCAGGTATGTAAAAGCACTGACATAGAAACAACAAAGTGATTTATTGGTAACAGGTTTGTTCTTAGAAGAGTTTGTGAGGGAACTCGTTGGAAGAGTTCAAGCTTCTTCAATCATCTTTCTGTGATACCTACTGCCCCCTGCTGACTCATCACGGAAATATACCATTGCTTTCCTTTGTAAATTTACACAAAAGCTTTGAATAATCGAGGAGACTAATGAGATATGTATGTTCATTAAAATTTGATACTGTATACATCTTTCTCCTCACATTACTATGTATGAAAAATATTTTTCCAATATCTAACTTGTGAAATGCCCCTATTCAACTTGTCTTTTATGTGTTCTTCACTGATTTTCTAATATCCTCCCTTTGACCCAATAGACCAGCTTATGTCATAAATCCAAAGCTAATGAAAACATAATTAGAAGAGACCACTTGAAGTGTGAAGAGCTTAATGTTTTAGGGCAATTGAGCAAGATTTATTCTGTAAATCAGAAATATATTTTCACTGAAAGTGGGTGTTTCATGGTGTTTAACTTCAGACAGCCTCTTGGACATGATCTCTTATTGGATGAAGGTTATAAATATATGCAGTAGATGTATGTGCATAGCACATTTTCACATGACTAATGATAGAACCAAAATAGGCATGGATTAATAATCATAAAAAATGTATATTATATTTTTAAAATAATGCACAAAATAATCAATGAGATAATTCCTTTTCAATCACTTATGCCATTTGCTAGTGATTTGAGCATTTTAAGAAAAAAAACATAAGCTTGCTTTTTATAATTTAAATGAGGATTAATGTAAACTTTTGTTTCCTAACACTGATTAATGTGTAAAATGGAGTTTATTTCAACTACAAGAGGAATCCACAAAGTGATACTCTAGTAGGACTTCTAAGGAGTCAGTCATGATTTAAGTTGAGAATATAACTGCAGGGACTCTTCATTCTGTATTGCCAACTGTAAGAACAGTGTTTCATTGACTAAGTGAAAATAATACTTTTTATTGACAATAATCTTTAAGATTATCTATACTTAAAATGTTCCTGTTTTACTTGTAAATCCTATAAGAATATGTTATTAAAAACATTAAAAAGAGGGGCACTTGGGTGGCTCAGTCGATTGAGCATCTGACTCTTGATGTCTACTCAGGTCATGATCCCAAAGTCTTAAGATCAAATTCTGTGACATACTTTGCACTGGGCATGGGGCCTGCTTAAGATTCTCTCTCCCCCTCTGCCCCTTCCCTGCTCATGCTCTCCTTCTCGTGTTCTCCTTCTCTCTCTTAAAAACAAAACAAAACAAAACAAAACAAAAACATTAAAAGGAAACAAAATCTCAGTAAAAAAAAAGACAATAACAATTGTTAACTTTAAGTAAAATAATTATTTTCATTTGCTTGTATTTATTATTAGCTATTTTAAAAGAATGCATATTTCAGAAGTTACAAAATTTAATTAAGAATTAATTAAGTATTAATAAGTAAACACTCCAAATTACAGTACATAAAATCGAGTTTTTATTTTTTTTTAATTTTTTTAACGTTTATTTATTTTTAAGACAGAGAGAGACACAGCATGAACGGGGGAGGGGCAGAGAGAGAGGGAGACACAGAATCAGAAGGAGGCTCCAGGCTCTGAGCCATCAGCCCAGAGCCCAATGTGGGGCTCAAACTCAGGGACCGCGAGATCGTGACCTGAACTGAAGTCGGACACTTAACCGACTGAGCCACCCAGGCGCCCCATAAAATCGAGTTTTTAAATGAGGCAATTGGTATTTAATTATTACATACTCATAAAGGATTATAGGGATTATAAATAAATACATGACAAAGATTTTTGTGTTTATATATTACATTTATCATATATAAGTACTAATGTATTATATATATGTATATATATATTTTAATTTTAGAGAAAGAGAGTGTGTAAGTGGGGAGGGATGCAGAAGGACAGAGAGAGAGAGAGAGAGAGAAGGAGAGAGAATCTCAAGCAGGCTCCACACTTAGCATGGAGCCTGACACAGGGCTCAATCCCATGACCCTGGAATCATGACCAGAGCTGAAATCGAGTTGGACACTCAACCAACTGAGCCACCCAGGCACCTCATTTACTAATGTATTTTTGTTTAAGCAAGGCATTTATATCGATAAGCAGAAGATTACTATTTACTAGAAGCAAATATTTGAAACATACAAGATGATGTAACATTCTATGATTCAATTTTTCTCATGAAATTAGGAGTTATAGTACCTAATATTTCATGCTCAAGACTCAAAAACATTTGCCAAATTTATTAATTGCCCTTAGATTATCCACTCAGAAAAGATCAGGGAAGTCTGATGAGAGAAGAATCTACTTACCTCAGCATCCCCTTACAGTGAGTTTTTCCTTAAATGTCACCAAGTTTTTCTCCTCAAACACTGATTAAAAGATTGTGTGTTTGTGGGTGTGTGTGGATGTTTGTGTGTTTGTGTGTGTGTGAGTGTAAATTGAACACTCATCTTGAAGATGTTTAAAGTGATTAATCTATGTATTTTCTTTCTAGATTCTGGATATTACAAATTATTTTAATATTTCTCTGTATGCATGAACATATATGTATGTTTATTCAACTGACTTCTTTTTTTCCTGAAGAAAAGATAGGTGATAAAACTATAATCTGAAAGTAAGCACAAAGCTTTCTTGAAATTAGTTTTAAACTTTTAATGACTCTTCAGAATATAATATCTGGAATGTAAAATACCTCTAGAACTGAATTTTGCATATGACTCTCAAAACAGATGCTGAGAATGTCTTATTGAAAGACTTTATAGGGTAATTTATTATTTTCATCACCATTACAGTTAATGCTATTTACTTTAGAATATTTAAAGAAATCCTTTCTAAGCACTGATTTAGATATTAGGAGTACTGGATTCTGATATTGTCATGGTTTCTAATAATCATGATAATTCATTATACTCCGTCATCTTTACTTTCCTTATATGTAAATGAATACTTTTGGAAGTCACTTTTAGTTATATATTTTCTTGATGAACATTAGCAAACTTCCCTAATGATCTATCTTCCAACCTCCATTCCCATAATTGGTCATAATCTGAGTCAACTCATTGACTCCTCTGAACAACCCTGTGAGAATGGTGCTTAGTGCCGTTTCACCAGTGAGAAAAGTGAAGTTTGGAAAGGATAATAAGCTTATTGGAGTTCATAAATGGTGGAACTAGGTATTTACCTTAACAATGGAAAATAGTACTGTCAGTGAGAAAGCTGCTTTCTCAAAGAGGCTTTTATGGTAAAAGACATTTTTCTAAGAACAAAAAATAATCACATAGATGAATTATTACTATTACCATCTAAGGTTGGGTAGTTGTTGTTTTCTATGTAAATATATAGACAGATGATAGATAAATAGACAAATAGATCAATTTGTAACACTGTATACCCAAAAATTTATTAAGCTTGAAAAAAACTGTATAAATTCAGGGAAGATGTCATAGATTTATACATTTAAATAATAAAATATATCTGTTAATTTGCATAACAATAATGTAATGAAATTTTAATAATAAATTAATTCAGTGCAAGTAAGAAAAAGGGTTCTTGGGTTATTTGGTTTATTACATTGGTCCAATTGATCAAAATGGACCAGTAACTAAGACAGATTCATTGTGGTTTTTCAGGGACTGAGGTCAGGAGAGAACATCTCTTCTGGATATATGGACTTTGCTGTCTCATCTCATAGAATTTCTCAGTATTTAAATTATTTCTGTCATTTAATGGATTTTCACTTAAGAGTAGAATCTCATTACACTAAATTGCAACCAACCTGAAATTTTGCCTTTTAAAATTGTCTTTTTTCATCATCCCTGACTAATCTTCTCTAAATTTCCACTTCATTTGCAATTCTCTTTTTGGTCACTGAGGATCTCCAAAATGAAGTCTACTTCATTATATGCCTCATTATCAATATTACCATAGCTCCATTATGGTCATTTACATCAATGACCTTTGATATCTTCAATTTGGTCTTACTCATAAGAACCTTGGAAATGCTACAGCCAGATGATTTGGACCGTTGTCAAATCTCAGACTGATTTTATACTGATAGACAATAAATCTCACGGGTTTTTCTCAGAAAAAATAATTTTTCCTCCACCCTTTTAGGTTCTTGGCTGAGACCCTCCTGTAATAAAAGGCAGATTAATGGGAGGAAAAACAAACAGGAATTTAATAACATGTATACTTCCTGTTTTATTTCCTTCAGGAAAACTGAGTAACTCTCTGAAATGGCCCAAGCCATCACCTTAAATAGCATCTTCAGCTAAAGACAAAAGAAAGATGTTGAGGGTGAGGAGACTCAGTTATGTAAGTCATTAGGGAAAACACAACCAACAAGGGTATGGTTATTATGCAGATTTAAATCTATTCTTTCTTCTTTGTTAAATTTTTATAAAGATTTAGTCATCCTACAGAGATGGAGATACCATTACAAAAGGAGATTTCCCTTGTAAATGTACATGTGTCTTACAAAAAGGTAATCTCTACTTGGGTTTCAGAGCTTCTTTTGTGTCTACTGTTTTTTGTTTTTGTTTTGTTTTGTTTTGTTTTCGCTTGTTTGTTTTTAAATATTTATTTATTTTTGGAAGAGCGCAAGTAGGGGAGGGACAGAGAGAGGAGGACAGTAGATCTGAAGCTGGCTCCACACAGACATGTTGATAGCAGTGAGCCGGATAAAGGGTTCTCAAACTAATGGGGAGATCATCACCTGAGCCAAAGTTGGACACTTAACCGAGTCACCCATGTGCCCCTTTTTGTTTTTGTTTTATACAAATAACCAGCTTAACCAAATCTTAATATTAAAGAGACATATTTTGGGGTGACAAATTCGGCTCTCCTTAAGTGGGTCTCCAGGAGAATGGGAGTGAACCTATTTTCTCTTCCTTTTTTATTTTAGTGCTAGAGATTTAAAGCCTTTCTTATCATTATTTTTGCTTGATTGCTGTTTTTGTTTATTAGTTTTGATTTTGTTTTTGCTTTTGTTTTTGTGTAGAGCCCAATGGAAATTATATATCTAGACAGGATGTTTACCTTAAAATTATTCAGCTCTGTACTCTTATTTTAGGTTTTTATACAACTTATTCTTTTTTTAAGTGTTTTTTGTCTTGTTTTGGTTTTAATAATTCCACAATAAGCAGATTATTGAACTTCCCATCTACATCACTTAAAAAAATTATTAATTTACATGATCTCACCGGCAGAAATTAAAATACTAACCTTGAATAGAATTTTTTATTGTTCACTTTAACATGTTTCTGATCTGATTATAAATACAGAAATATAAATCAGAGCTATAAAACTGTGTAACTGAGGTTAGCAATACTATGTTGATATCTCTTTTTAAAAAGATTGGAAATGTAGGGGTGGCTCAGTCAGTTAAGAGTCTGACTCTGGATTTCAGCTCAGGTCATGATCTCACAGTTGTGAGATTGAGCCCTGTGTCAGGCTCTGCATTGAGTGTGGAGACTTCTTAAGATTCTCTCTCTTCCTCTCCCTCTGTCCCTCCCCTAGAAGCATTCACTCTCTCTGTCTCTCAAAAAAAAAAAAAAGTGTGGAAATGTAAACCATCATCATTATTGTTTAAATTATCTAGTTTTCATAGCCCTACTTTTCATGAAAACCTATATAGCATAAATTAGATTTTCAAACTGTTCAAAATTCAAGTTGACTGCATTGATTGCTATTGAAATATCTTTGCGATTTTTACAAAATGATGGAAGAACATTTTTCTGCATTATGATCTTGAACTAAAGGAAAATATAACCCAACATTCTCCTAACAGAATTATTTTCTTACTGGCATTTTTACACAACTATAAGAAAAAAAGGAGAGTTCTGAAATGTTACATTTCCAAAAAAGATTGAATTCTAAAGACAACATTGAAATTTGTTCACAATAACATAATGTTTTTAGTATTATAATTAAAATTCATGTTGTTCAAATTATGCATTGTATACATTTACCAAGAGGGCCTTAACATTCCCTCCAAGTTCTCTAGATTTTAGATTGGTTTCTTTCTGACTGCTAACTCCTGTCCTCCTCCTTTCATAGAGCATTTACTTTAGAAAATTTTCCATTATAAATTCTTTATCTGCTCCTTTGAGATGCAAATATTTTATAATGCAGAAATATATTGTCCTGCTCTAGGACCCAGGAGATATCCCTTTGAACTATAATCATTAGAAAAATAAGGCCTTTATCTCCCAGTCTCTGGGGGAGAATAGAAGTCTCATTTTGATAAGTACCAGTTAGCGAACACTATTAGGGAACATTGACCAGCCCTCCTCTAGGGTCTTCAGTATTTTTCCATTTGTCCACTTTAGAGTTTGAAAATACTTCTGCCTTCTGTTTCAGTAGAGTTGACTTCAATTTCTTTCCCTTACAGTCTTTTTTTTCAGAGTTTTTATTTAAATTATAGTTAGTTAACATATAGTGTAATATTAGTTTCAAGAGTAGAATTTAGTAATTCATCACTTACATATAACACCCAGTGCTAATCACAAGTGCCCTCCTTAATGCCCATCATCCATTTAGCCCATCCCCTACCCAGTTCCCCTCTAACAACCCTCAGTTTGTTCTTTATAGTTAAGAGTCTCTTAGGTGGGGGGCCTGGGTGGCTCAGGTGGTTAAGCACTTGACTCTTGATTTTCAGCTCAGGTCATGATCTCACAGCTGGTAAATTTGATTCCTGCATCAGGTTCTGTGCTGACAGTGCAGAGCCTGTTTGGGATTCTTTTTCTCTCTTTCTCCCTCTCTGCCCCTCCCTGACTCACGCTCACTCTCTCTCAAAATAAATAAACTTAAACAAAAAAAAAAGTCTCTTATGGTTTGTCTCCCTCTCTTTTTTCCCCTTCCCCTATGTTCATCTGTTTTGTTTCTTAAATTCCACATATGAGTGAAATCATATGGTATTTGTCTTTCTCTGACTACTTATTTCACTTAGCACAATACACTCTAACTCCATCCACGTCATTGCAAATGGCAAGATTTCATTCTTTTTGATGGCTGAGTAATATTCCATTGTATATATATATAATTACATACATAAATATATACATAAATACATTTATATACATACATAAATATATACATAAATACATTTATATACATACATAAATATATACATAAATATATATATATATATATATATATATATATATATATATATATACATCTTCTTTATCCAGTCATTAATTGATGGACATTTGGGCTCTTCCCATAATTTGGCTATTGTTGACAATGCTGCTGTAAACATCTGTGTTCATGTGCCCCTTTGAGTCAGTATTTTTGTATCTCCCCTATAGTCTTGACCTTTATTGCAATAATCTTGAATAGATCCATTGTTGCTATTTATAACAAGTGTCTCATGCAATTTCCTTTTGACAGTTCAATGATTACTTGATTAATGTGAAAGTTCTATTTCATGATCATGTTATATTAAAAATATATGACATATTTAAAAATATATATTCCAATATATTCATATTATTCATTTCAAAAAGTAATATTTTAATTAAAAATCTCAAGAGCCAAAGCTCAAGCAAATCTCATTAAATCAGAGCCCCAAGATGTGTACATATAGCTCTCTTCACAGTTTTCCTCTGTTGTCTCATGTATTTGGTAAACCACATATGATTTTACTGGGAAAATATCTCTTGTATTAAAGTCATATACAAACTGTGCTCTATACTCCTACAATCTTGTTTGTTTTTTTTTAAAGATTCTATTCATTTCAGATTTGCTGTCAGAACATGCTTCTGATGTGTTTTGCACTTTACATTTTGACTTCACAACAGGGAACAGCTTATTAGTGGGTGGTAGAACTGGGATCCAGATGTGACTGAGCCAATATGTATATACCCGTTAACTAGCTCTTTCTCATCTGGGAATATATTGGATGAAATAATTTGAAAGTCACATACACCATGAGGTAAAGTAGGAAACATTTGAGAAGAGAAAGTAGTCTATGCTGCTAGCTTACTTCGCCCCAATTTTCATCTGCTATTGACTTGTTGATAGAAAACTTGTTTCTGTTTCTCTTTTCAGTCTTTCTTTCTGATTACTATGAATAATAATATTGCCTCCTTTATCTAATACTGCAATAGTGTTATCTCCAAGCAATGTTTTAGAATCAGCTACACAGATAAATAAAACAACATCAGGCAACATTTGAAGCATGGGTTAAATTCATGCAGTGTCAAATCCTGTAAAGATAAAGATGTTTTGTCAAAGCAATGCAACTGCCCAATATTTCAAAATGTTCCTTCTTAATATTTTATTAAAATATCAGTGGGCTTATGCTATAAATTATTAGTTATGCAAAAAATATTAAAAAGTAGAAGTCATCATGTTACCATATTACATACAAAACAAACAAACAACACTACATGTTCTAAAGATCTTATAAAATAGAGGGGAAACAAACAAACAAACTGCTTAAAAAAATAGATGCAGGTGCAGAATGGGAGAACATTTAAAAAGACCAACTAATCCATGCTTACAGAAGGATGGGAGAAGGATGATTTCTTAACAATGGTGAATTGTAAGAGTTTAGTAAAATCAATAAAAAATAATGTTTATAATGAAAGTAATCAAGCCAGGTGATGGTGCTATTTTCGGATGTTTCCAGATTGAAAAATAATTTTGATCTAAAATTTCAGTTCAACATACATGAGAAAGACAACAGATTTTAAGGTCAATGATACAGATTTTGAATGCCGGTTCTATCATTTAGCTGTGTGATTTTTTTTTTTCTTTTCTTTTCTTTTCTTTTTTTTTTTTTTTTTTTTTGTTTTTGTTTTTGGTGTTGTTGTTAATTACCAAATCTGATCTGTAAAACTAGAGATAAGCTCTATCTCACAAAATTTTGAAGATAAAATTAGGTAAGTTTTGCAAAGTGTGTAGCCTTTGTTATTCCTGATACATTGAAGTATTCAATACATATTAGCTCTATTCCTCTTTTTTACAAAACTATTTCCATGATCTGAAACATTTCTAGTGTTGATCATAGCCTAGTTTCTTACTGCTGTTTTAACAAATTACCACAAACCTAGTGGTTTAGGACAACAGAAATTCATTATCTTACAGTCCTGAAGGCCCAAAATCCTAAAATCAAGGTATTGACAAGGCTGCATTCCTTCCAGAAGCTGTAAGGAAGAATCTGTTTCTTAGCTTTTTCCAGCTTCAGGAGGCCATTTGCAATCTTCAGATTTCTCTGATGTCTTGTTCTGTTGTCACATCTCCTCTAATTGACTGTCCTATCTTCTTCTTCCCATAGTAATGACTCTGTTATGCTATTGGGCCCACCCTAATAATTCAGGATATTCTCTCCATCTCAAGATTATTAATCAAATCAAGGCTCTTTTTTATTTTTTTTTATTTTTTTTTATTTTATTATTTATTTATTTATTTATTTATTTTTATTTATTTTTTATTTTTTTTTATTTTTTAATATATGAAATTTACTGTCAAAGTGGTTTCCATACAACACCCAGTGCTCATCCCAAAAGGTGCCCTCCTCAATACCCATCACCCACCCTGCCCTCCCTCCCACCCCCCATCAACCCTCAGTTTGTTCTCAGTTTTTAACAGTCTCTTATGCTTTGGCTCTCTCCCACTCTAACCTCTTTTTTTTTTTTTTCCTTCCCCTCCCCCATGGATTTCTGTTACGTTTCTCAGGATCCACATAAGAGTGAAACCATATGGTATCTGTCTTTCTCTGTATGGCTTATTTCACTTAGCATAACACTCTCCAGTTCCATCCACGTTGCTACAAAAGGCCATATTTCATTTTTTCTCATTGCCACGTAGTATTCCATTGTGTATATAAACCACAATTTCTTTATCCATTCATCAGTTGATGGACATTTAGGCTCTTTCCATAATTTGGCTATTGTTGAGAGTGCTGCTATAAACATTGGGGTACAGGTGCCCCTATGCATCAGTACTCCTGTATCCCTTGGGTAAATTCCTAGCAGTGCTATTGCTGGGTCATAGGGTAGGTCTATTTTTAACTTTCTGAGGAACCTCCACACCGCTTTCCAGAGTGGCTGCACCAATTTGCATTCCCACCAACAGTGCAAGAGGGTTCCTGTTTCTCCACATCCTCTCCAGCATCTATAGTCCCCTGATTTCTTCATTTTGGCCACTCTGGCGTGAGGTGGTATCTGAGTGTGGTTTTGATTTGTATTTCCCTGATAAGGAGCGACGTTGAACATCTTTTCATGTGCCTGTTGGCCATCCGGATGTCTTCTTTAGAGAAGTGTCTATTCATGTTTTCTGCCCATTTCTTCACTGGGTTATTTGTTTTTCGGGTGTGGAGTTTGATGAGCTCTTTATAGATTTTGGATACTAGCCCTTTGTCCGATGTGTCATTTGCAAATATCTTTTCCCATTCCGTTGGTTGCCTTTTAGTTTTGTTGGTTGTTTCCTTTGCTGTGCAGAAGCTTTTTATCTTCATAAGGTCCCAGTAATTCACTTTTGCTTTTAATTCCCTTGCCTTTGGGGATGTGCCGAGTAAGAGATTGCTACGGCTGAGGTCAGAGAGGTCTTTTCCTGCTTTCTCCTCTAAGGTTTTGATGGTTTCCTGTCTCACATTCAGGTCCTTTATCCATGTTGAGTTTATTTTTGTGAATGGTGTGAGAAAGTGGTCTAGTTTCAACCTTCTGCATGTTGCTGTCCAGTTCTCCCAGCACCATTTGTTAAAGAGACTGTCTTTTTTCCATTGGATGTTCTTTCCTGCTTTGTCAAAGATTAGTTGGCCATACGTTTGTGGGTCTAGTTCTGGGGTTTCTATTCTATTCCATTGGTCTATGTGTCTGTTTTTGTGCCAATACCATGCTGTCTTGATGATGACAGCTTTGTAGTAGAGGCTAAAGTCTGGGATTGTGATGCCTCCTGCTTTGGTCTTCTTCTTCAAAATGACTTTGCCTATTTGGGGCCTTTTGTGGTTCCATATGAATTTTAGGATTGCTTGTTCTAGTTTCGAGAAGAATGCTGGTGCAATTTTGATTGGGATTGCATTGAATGTGTAGATAGCTTTGGGTAGTATTGACATTTTGACAATATTTATTCTTCCAATCCATGAGCAGGGAATGTCTTTCCATTTCTTTATATCTTCTTCAATTACCTGCATAAGCTTTCTATAGTTTTCAGCATACAGATCTTTTACATCTTTGGTTAGATTTATTCCTAGGTATTTTATGCTTCTTGGTGCAATTGTGAATGGGATCAGTTTCTTCATTTGTCTTTCTGTTGCTTCATTGTTAGTGTATAAGAATGCAACTGATTTCTGCACATTGATTTTGTATCCTGCAACTTTGCTGAATTCATGTATCAGTTCTAGCAGACTTGGTGGAGTCTATCGGATTTTCCATGTATAATATCATGTCATCTGCAAAAAGCGAAAGCTTGACTTCGTCTTTGCCAATTTTGATGCCTTTGATTTCCTTTTGTTGTCTGATTGCTGATGCTAGAACTTCCAGCACTATATTAAACAACAGCGGTGAGAGTGGGCATCCCTGTCGTGTTCCTGATCTCAGGGAAAAAGCTCTCAGTTTTTCCCCGTTGAGGATGATGTTAGCTGTGGGCTTTTCATAAATGGCTTTTATGATCTTTAAGTATGTTCCTTCTATCCCGACTTTCTCAAGGGTTTTTATTAAAAAAGGGTGCTGGATTTTGTCAAAGGCCTTTTCTGCATCGATTGACAGGATCATATGGTTCTTCTCTTTTTTTTTGTTAATGTGATGTATCACGTTGATTGATTTGCGAATGTTGAACCAGCCCTGCATCCCAGGAATGAATCCCACTTGATCATGGTGAATAATTCTTTTTATATGCTGTTGAATTCGATTTGCTAGTATCTTATTGAGAATTTTTGCATCCATATTCATCAGGGATATTGGCCTGTAGTTCTCTTTTTTTACTGGGTCTCTGTCTGGTTTAGGAATCAAAGTAATACTGGCTTCATAGAATGAGTCTGGAAGTTTTCCTTCCCTTTCTATTTCTTGGAATAGCTTGAGAAGGATAGGTATTATCTCTGCTTTAAACGTCTGGTAGAACTCCCCTGGGAAGCCATCTGCTCCTGGACTCTTATTTGTTGGGAGATTTTTGATAACCAATTCAATTTCTTTGCTGGTTATGGGTCTGTTCAAGCTTTCTATTTCCTCCTGATTGAGTTTTGGAAGAGTGTGGGTGTTTAGGAATTTGTCCATTTCTTCCAGGTTGTCCAATTTGTTGGCATATAATTTTTCATAGTATTCCCTGATAATTGTTTGTATCTCTGAGGGATTGGTTGTAATAATTCCATTTTCATTCATGATTTTATCTATTTGGGTCATCTCCCTTTTCTTTTTGAGAAGCCTGGCTAGAGGTTTGTCAATTTTGTTTATTTTTTCAAAAAACCAACTCTTGGTTTCGTTGATCTGCTCTACTGTTTTTTTAGATTCTATATTGTTTACTTCTGCTCTGATCTTTATTATTTCTCTTCTTCTGCTGGGTTTAGGCTGCCTTTGCTGTTCTGCTTCTATTTCCTTTAGGTGTGCTGTTAGATTTTGTATTTGGGATTTTTCTTGTTTCTTGAGATAGGCCTGGATTGCAATGTATTTTCCTCTCAGGACTGCCTTCGCTGCGTCCCAAAGCGTTTGGATTGTTGTATTTTCATTTTCGTTTGTTTCCATATATTTTTTAATTTCTTCTCTAATTGCCTGGTTGACCCACTCATTCGTTAGTAGGGTGTTCTTTAACCTCCATGCTTTTGGAGGTTTTCCAGACTTTTTCCTGTGGTTGATTTCAAGCTTCATAGCATTGTGGTCTGAAAGTATGCATGGTATAATTTCAATTCTTGTAAACTTATGAAGGGCTGTTTTGTGACCCAGTATATGATCTATCTTGGAGAATGTTCCATGTGCACTCGAGAAGAAAGTATATTCTGTTGCTTTGGGATGCAGAGTTCTAAATATATCTGTCAAGTCCATCTGATCCAATGTATCATTCAGGGCCCTTGTTTCTTTATTGACTGTGTGTCTAGATGATCTATCCATTTCTGTAAGTGGGGTGTTAAAGTCCCCTGCAATGACCACATTCTTATCAATAAGGTTGCTTATGTTTATGAGTAATTGTTTTATATATCTGGGGGCTCCGGTATTCGGCGCATAGACATTTATAATAGTTAGCTCTTCCTGATGGATAGACCCTGTGATTATTATATAATGCCCTTCTTCATCTCTTGTTACAGCCTTTAATTTAAAGTCTAGTTTGTCTGATATAAGTATGGCTACTCCAGGTTTCTTTTGGCTTCCAGTAGCATGATAAATAGTTCTCCATCCCCTCACTCTCAATCTAAAGGTGTCCTCAGATCTAAAATGAGTCTCTTGTAGACAGCAAATAGATGGGTCTTGTTTTTGTATCCATTCTGATACCCTATGTCTTTTAGTTGGTGCATTTAATCCATTTACATTCAGTGTTATTATAGAAAGATACAGGTTTAGAGTCATTGTGATGTCTGTATGTTTTATGCTTGTAGTGATGTCTCTGGTACTTTGTCTCACAGGATCCCCCTTAGGATCTCTTGTAGGGCTGGTTTCGTGGTGACAAATTCCTTCAGTTTTTGTTTGTTTGGGAAGACCTTTATCTCTCCTTCTATTCTAAATGACAGACTTGCTGGATAAAGGATTCTCGGCTGCATATTTTTTCTGTTTAGCACACTGTAGATATCGTGCCAAGCCTTTCTGGCCTGCCAAGTTTCAAAGGAGAGATCAGTCACGAGTCTTATAGGTCTCCCTTTATATGTGAGGGCACGTTTATCCCTTGCTGCTTTCAGAATTTTCTCTTTATCCTTGTATTTTGCCAGTTTCACTATGATATGTCGTGCAGAAGATCGATTCAAGTTACGTCTGAAGGGAGTTCTCTGTGCCTCTTGGATTTCAATGCCTTTTTCCTTCCCCAGTTCAGGGAAGTTCTCAGCTATTATTTCTTCAAGTACACCTTCAGCACCTTTCCCTCTCTCTTCCTCCTCTGGGATACCAATTATGCGTATATTATTTTTTTTTAGTGTATCACTTAGTTCTCTAATTTTCCCCTCATACTCCTGGATTTTTTTATCTCTCTTTCTTTCAGCTTCCTCTTTCTCCATAACTTTATCTTCTAGTTCACCTATTCTCTCCTCTGCCTCTTCAAGCCGAGCCATCGTGGATTCCATTTTGTTTTGCATTTCATTTAAAGCGTTTTTCAACTCCTCGTGACTGTTCCTTAGTCCCTCGATCTTTGTGGCAAGAGATTCTCTGCTGTCCTGTATACTGTTTTCAAGCCCAGCGATTAATTTTATGACTATTATTCTAAATTCACTTTCTGTTATATTATTTAAATCCTTTTTGATCAGTTCATTAGCTGTTGTTATTTCCTGGAGATTCTTCTGAGGGGAATTCTTCCGTTTGGTCATTTTGGAGAGTCCCTTGCGTGGTGAGGACCTGCAGTGCACTTCCCCTGTGCTGTGGTGTATAACTGGAGTTAGTGGGCGGGGCCGCAGTCCGACCCGATGTCTGCCCCCAGCCCACTGCTGGGGCCACAGTCAGACTGGTGTGTGCCTTCTCTTCCCCTCTCCTAGGGGCGGGATTCACTGTGGGGTGGCGTGTCCCGTCTGGGCTACTTGCACACTGCCAGGCTTGTGGTGCTGGGGATCTGGCGTATTAGCTGGGGTGGGTAGGCAAGGTGCACGGGGGTGGAGGGGCAGGCTTAGCTCGCTTCTCCTTAGGTGATCCACTCCAGGAGGAGCCCTGTGGCAGCGGGAGGGAGTCAGATCCGCTGCCGGAGGTTTGGCTCCGCAGAAGCACAGAGTTGGGTGTTTGCGCGGAGCGAGCAAGTTCCCTGGCAGGAACTGGTTCCCTTTGGGATTTTGGCTGGGGGATGGGCGGGGGAGATGGCGCTGGCGAGCGCCTTTGTTCCCCGCCAAGCTGAGCTCTGCCGTCCGGGGGCTCAGCAGCTCTCCCTCCCTTTGTCCTCCAGCCTTCCCGCTTTCCGAGCAGAGCTGTTAACTTCTGACCTCCCAGACGCTAAGTCGCGCTTGCTGTCAGAACACAGTCCGTCCGGCCCCTCCGCTTTTGCCAGCCAGACTCGGGGGCTCCGCTTGGCCGGCGAGCCGCCCCTCCGCCCCGGCTCCCTCCCGCCAGTCCGTGGAGCGCGCACCGCCTCGCCGCCCTTCCTACCCTCTCCCGTGGGCCTCTCCTCTGCGCTTGGCTCCGGAGACTCCGTTCTGCTAATCCTCTGGCGGTTTTCTGGGTTCTTTAGGCAGGTGTAGGTGGAATCTAAGTGATCAGCAGGACGCGCGGTGAGCCCAGCATCCTCCTATGCCGCCATCTTCCGGACTCTCCAAGGCTCTTTTTTAATATGACATAACATGTTCCCACGTTTTAGGGATAGGCACATAGACAATAGACAACAGACCAAACTAAAAAAAAAAAAAAAGAACTTTTGAAAAATAATAAAATAGCTTACTTAAAATAAATGAAATGAGATTAATTCTCTTTATTCCTGATAGCTTCCCTTCAGTTTGACTACCCAGAGACCAAGGAATGCAATTACATTTGTATTGTGAGAATTCTATACTGAGAGATTCATAAATAGATTTTTTCAAATTATAAAAACAAATAAGCAAGAAAATTGAACACAAAACATAACACAAACATTTTCAGATAGCTAAAAAATAAAAAACACTAGAAGAAGGGAAGATAAATTTGTTTCTAAAGGAATTTCAGTGGAAAAATATGCAAATACTTGTGAAGATTTTCTGATGAATACAATGAAAGCCAATCTAAATGTTATGTAATTGAGTTGGTATAAAATCTTAATACATTCTGAGTTTAAGTTTATTGAGGAATTTGCTCTTCATATGACATCTCAACAAAGAGAAAAGTGTGTGGTCAGAGGATTACAGCAGAATGTTTTTTTACACCCATTGCATAGTCAGAAATACTGTGCAGAAAGCATAGTCCTGGAGAAATAAAAACTTATTTGAATATTATTTTATCTTTGCGTGTGATGAGTCCATGTTTAAGCATGTGATCTTGGCTGTTGTTTCTGAATACCCTCTTCAATTTAGGTCTAAGGATAAGGTTATCATAAATGCAGCTATCTTTATTTCTCCCAAAGCTTGAACTGAAATGATCTCACTCTTTGTCTACTTTAACTTTTTCTAATATCAACACTCAATATTCTATTTAGTATTAGTCCTATTGGACTGCCTAATTGTATACTGAAGCCTCCGTTCACCTGGTAGCCAAGCATTATGCAGACAAAATTTATATACAATCAAATATAGCAGAGGAGAACATGTAATTGAGGAAGTATTATGGTTTATAAAATATATAAAACGAACAATGAGTAATTTATTCTACTTATATAAGAAGTTTCAGAGAGTTTTATAGAGAATGCTTGCACAGCCTTGAGGAATACAAAGAGGGATAACAAGAAAGGATGAGGAGGACATTTCAGGAAAGAACAGTAAGTTCAATGTCATGGACATGAGAAAGAACGTGGTTCCAAGGCAAGAAGCAATTTGCTAAGGGTCAAGAAAGCAACAGATGGGAAATGCTTATAAAGCAAACAAGGGAAGATATTGGAGGAACGTGTCTGAAATGCTATAGAGCTTGGATGTAGTCTCTAGAGGACAAAAATAATAATAGCAGAAGCAGTCTGGAGGATAAATTAGAAGTAAGAATTTGCAGGCTTGGCGTGAAGATAACCACTTGAACGATTCTTGGCATTGCCATGAATATTGAATAGAAAACAACTTAAGAAGGTAATGTTTTTAGAACATAACCATAAATTTAATTTGATTTGTTAGTTGGCAACAGAAAGAATGGCATTTAGGATAATTGCCAGATTCCTATCATAGGTGAGTGTTGATTACGTTTACTGTATTAACAAATACTGAAGGAAATACAGATTTGGGGGTGGGTTAGTGTTAGGCTGTATTTGAGGTATATTAAAAATGAGATATTTTGAGAACTTCCAACTGAAAATGCTGACTTCCCAGGTTTTATAAATTTAAACTGGTCATAATCAGGATTTATCAGTGTATATGTTAAAATAATGAATGTGCATAATACAGTCTAGGAAAAAAATATGCAACAAGGTTAAGAATAGAAATTTGAAGACATCACTATGGAAAAGAAATCATTGACACAATAGTAATTGTAGTTGCAGCAAAACTACATTCCAAGACAGAGTTTTAAAACTCTATTGTAAAATTTAATAACCAACCTTCTAGAATTAAGCAAACCAAAATTGTAAAGCATTTTGAAATCTCTGTGAATGCAAATGTG
Source organism: Panthera uncia (assembly GCF_023721935.1). Taxonomy (NCBI): domain Eukaryota; kingdom Metazoa; phylum Chordata; class Mammalia; order Carnivora; family Felidae; genus Panthera; species Panthera uncia. The sequence goes on along the minus strand of NW_026057586.1, from coordinate 41,567,942 downwards.
AACATATGCAGGTATACAAATATTGAATACAGTCATAAAACACACCCACAAAAAATACACAGTATTTCTATGCTTTTCAGCAATATCCCTGCTTGCCAGAACTCAAGACTAACCTTATTTTCTTTGTAGAAAGGCGTTATCTGTGATCACAGTATCTAATTTTTTTCATAAAATAAAAAACCTGAGTGGTAATTTTTCCCTCAGTAATTTCTTCCTTTACAGCTGATGTTTGTATATCACCTAAAATGCTGCCGATGGGTGTGAATTAGGAACATTTCACTCTTGTATTCCTGATTATATTTTCCAGGAATTTATGTTTGTCCAATTTTGGCTTAAGAAATAAAATCTTAGATGTAGTAATGCTTTTTCTATTTCTATTAATTTATAACTGTTTTTATTATTATTTATTTATTTATTTATTTATTTATTTTAATGTTTATTCATTTTTGAGAGACACAGAGAGACAGAGTGTGACGGGGGAGAGGCAGACACACACACACACACACACACACACACACACACACACACACAGAATCCAAAGCAGGCTCCAGGCTCTGAGCTGTCAGCACAGATCCCGATGTGGGGCTCGAACCCACGAATTGTGAGACCATGACCAGGGCCGCAGTCAGATGCTTAACCAACTAATCACCCAGGCACCCCATTCTTCTTCCTCTTTTTAAATGTTTATTTTTTTATTTACTTTGAGAGAAAGTGAAAGAGAGTGAGTGGGGGAGAGGCAGAGAGAGAGGGAAAGACAATTTCAAGGTTGAATCTTGATGCAGGGCTCCCTCCCAGGAACCGTGAGATCATGACTTGAGCCACCCAGGCATCCCTGTCTTCTTTTTTAATTAAAAAACATTTATAGTCTCTGAGTCCTATCATGTATGTACAGTTTACCGACACTAATAATGAAAACTTTACAGATGATAAGTTAGCCACTGCCAACGTGTTTTAATCTATATTATTCAGGTTTTTCCTTAAGATATTATTACTTGTGGTTTCAACTATAATAAGAAATATTCTGTTTTTATTAATGCGAATAGTCTGTTGTGCTGAATAGAAAATTCATTTTGAAAAATGCTTTTAGTTTTTGGCTTTACATAGTTTCTAATTTTTTTTTCTTAATTCATTGAGAGTATCATTCTGGCCAAATACTTAAAATTATGTGAATAACCCATTGAACATATAAATGGAGGTCTAAATGTGAATAAAGGGTAAGGATTTCCAAATCAGTTAGTTTAATTATGTTGATTGGGTTGAACAGATCCTCTATGTATTAAAATCTATGTATTCTTGTACAGGATGAAATAATGATAATGTGTTAATTTGTGCCAGTAAAGTAGGAAATCCGTTGGCTCATTTTTAAATGGCTAACAGTTATTTTTAATTTAATGCATATCATTTGGTGCATAAAATTTCAGATTTGTTTTGTATTTATCATTGATTGTGTTTCTCTTCTTCTATTATTTTTGCCTGACATTAATATTGTCATCTTTTCTTTAATTGGGTGCAGTTTCCATAATATATCCTTTTGACTTTAAGATCTTTGGCATCATTTCATTGTAGCCTAATTATTTAGAAGCAGATATTTTCCCAGTTTTGTATTCTGATATAATCTCAAATGTTTGCTTCCTATAAACAGATTTTAAACCATAACATTTTGCCATATCTAGCTTTGTAACTTTTTTGTTATAAAAATAATTCTGAAATGATTTGGAATATACATATCTTTATTTTTAATCCAAATAAACTCTAGCTAAGTATTTGTTTTACAAGTTTATTTTAGAAATACATTTATCTAATTATAAATCCCCAGACAATATTTTTTTTATTTTTCAAAAGTTATTTTTGCTTAATTTGCTTTTTTTTAGAGTTAGCTCTTTAATTTAAAAAAAAATATTTTCCTTTCATTTTCTCATTTAAAAGAATAATTAATCCTCTTTTTAAAATTATTTTGTCTTTATTTCTGCTATAAACATATAGCATTACTTAGACATAAAAATAAGGTAAGTAATTTATTTTCCTATTTTTACCTTATTCATTTGGCTTAATTATTCATGACTTTTTAGCAAGACTTTTCCAGTTTTAATGTTTCCATATTAATATCTTAAATATTTAGGAACATTTTTGGTGAGTTTTTAAATGTCTGGGCAATATATTTTCTCAAAATTTGAAAATTTGAGAATAATTTTTTATTATCTTAAAAAATGAAATACACCTGGCTCTGACTTTCTTGAATGCCAACCTTGATACTACTCTAGGATCTTCTGGCTTTTATTCATTCTTTGTTTTTACTGTTGTTTGGATGGTTGTTTCCATATTTTCTCTATATTTTTCCTTGCCAGTTTTAATATTTCAAATCTAAATATTGGTATTCATATTTCTGCAATATGACGTGAAGGCAAAGGTATTTGTCCAACTTAGGACAGTTTCTCTTATAGATTTGATGTTGGCTCCTGCCGTTGTTTTTCTAGTTTCAGGAATAAATAACTTCCATACACTGGATCTTTCTAATTTTTCTTCTATACATTTTTTGGTCTTCTCATCATTTTCCATACTTTATACAATTTTGCTGCATTCTCAAATATGTCTTATTCATCACCAGATTTATGTTCTGTAATGCCAATCCTGCCTCACTAAAATGTATTTGAAAAATATTTTTGAGGTATAACATACATGCAGAAAAATGAACTTATAAATACATAACTTAAAGAATTTTCACAGTGAACACAAGGTCCGCACTGCAGATTTTATTGTTGTTACCCTAATCCTTTGAAGTATTTTTTACACTAGTCAGGATCTGAAGTATTTATTCTGTTATATATATATATGTGTGTGTGTGTGTGTGTGTGTGTGTGTATATATATGTATATATACATATGCATGTATATATATGTATATATATACACATGTTTGTGTATATATATACATATATATTATATTTCGTGAAACAAATGATTAGTGGCTCATATTACATCATGAGAGGTATAGTTTTCTGAGTACGCAGACAAAAAGTAAGTTGATAGGCTGTGCTGCATACTCTCTGAGAACTCTGTATTTTCATAATTTCTAATACTTATCACACTTAATATTTTTAATGTACTGCCCAACCAGACATTAAGCTTCATGAAAGTAAGTAGGAAAACTTCATTATTTATTGCTGTATTCCTCATGTCTTTCAGAGTGCCCTGAATATAGTAGGCACTTGATGAACATCTGAAAGCAAGGATGATTGAATTAGTGGGGGGGAAAAAAAAGAAGAATGAAAGAATAAGTTAAGGAGACAGAATTTTCCTGTTGAAAGTGGGTATTAATTTACTATTTTTCTGAATGTATGACACTCAGAACACTCAGTATCAAGACATAGTAGAGTGTGAAAAAACTTACAACTCACCTCATCATGGCAATCCATTTCAAAACATAGTTGTATTTCTACAAAACAAGTTGTATTTCTAGCCAAGCTTCATTGTTATGGCACAAAGCAAAGAAATTTGCCAAACCTTTGTATATTTTTAATCATTATCATTATAGTCTATTGTCTTTGTTTATTTTACTCAAGTTTCTTCATAGGTTTTTGCAAAGGAAATGGGAAGAAAACGAGGAATTTATAGCCTGCAACCATATTAACAAAGAAAACAACTTGCATCTCCGAAAGAATAGATATTTTTTGAAAGTTGTTTTGTTTGCACAAAGTAGCTATTTAATGAGAAGATTTTCCTTCCAATTCCTTAGAAAAAGTTTCTTTTTCCTCTACTGTGATTTTTTTTATGAGCCCTTAAACCATGAAAAATATAGTTCAGTCAAGTGTAGAACAATAAAAAAGATGAATTTTCTCATTTTTTCCAATGATGTCTGAAGTTAAAAGACACAAAGAGATATGTGTGAAACACCTGGCTCAGTTTTCCAGATATAGCCGTCAATCAGCAATTCAAAATGATGTGTCAATTTAAGGCTTATAGTTAGTACTGTTCAGATGAATTTCCCTCCACACTGATTGGAGAAACCTTTCATGGGCCGACCTGCACCCCTGCTGACATACAAATTAACTTTGTATTTGGTCTTCATTTTATTCTAATTCAATGATCACATGTACAAATTCTATACTTAAGTTTCCACTATTGAATATAGCTGTAACTTTTGCTTTCATATTGTAACTAAACCAAATGGGTATAAATTAGGTATATTTTTCTTTGACATGAGTTTAACATGAGTTTACTTACTCTGCCATTGAATAATGTAAAAAAAAACATTAAAATCTGTCTAAAATTATATGTTAGTTTTATGAATGGATTTTATTTCAAATGATTTAAAATCCTTGAGCCATCTGATATACATATTATTTTGCACCCCCAGATTTGGTGCTTTTAAGAAGTAGTTTAGTCACAAATGCAATATGGTGCCCTCATTCACAAACAAAAGACTGAAACACTGTATAGTCACTCTCTCCAAACTCACTATTTCTAAAGTTAATCACATTCATGTATATTTTATTTTACTTTTTAAAATGGAGATTGTGCTGTATTTACTGTTGTATTGCAACTGTTTTCTTTCCAGGATCATGAGTATTGTTGCAAATCCCCTTTGTTATTTGTGTAATTTGCTTAGTTTTATACTTTAAAAAAGGACCATCATAATGTGGTACAGGTTTTTATTCGTATACAAAATTTAAATCACTAGTTATTCTCTAATACTATAATTGCCAATGATAATATCGTCTATGTAAACCTGGCAATTTTCACTTAATTGCTTCCATGTTTATAAAAGACATAACAGATGATTAATGCCTGGCCTACTGTGGAACAGGCTTTGGAAATTACTTAAATAACTTTCAGTTAATACCTTGGGCCATAATCACTAATGGCTCATATAACTTGCAAATGATTCAAATCATTTTTTCTACAAATATTAAGCAAAACAGTAGCAAAAATGTGCCTTAGCTCAAAACTGACATTTATTTATTGAGGGCATTGCATAATGTAAGCTAATTATGATCCTTAGTTTTAGATAAATGCATTACTAAGTTCCCTTTGACTTTTAAAATAAACGTTTGTCAAATCAACTTGCCGTAGAAAACTTTATATAATCTTACTTAAAATCATCAAAATAAAAAAATATGCTTCATAATTCTCAAATACTTCTATTTTCTCTTCGATTTACCTTATTTATAGTGAAAAACAGAATGCTATCTTGTAACACAGGCACCAATGACCAATGGTATAAAATTTAACTCAAAAGCTATGACTTAATTTTGGAGATACTGTAACATTGAGCACTTAAAACTTGAAAGAATAGTTCCAGTTAAGGCAGTGACTTTGCCATAAATCAGAAACATCTGATTAATGCTTAGCTTTTTACTTTGTTAGGTCACATCTAGATGCTCAGCTTTTGGGTGTCATAATAGTCATGGTGAAAGGCTGACCTCTAATAATAATAATAATAATAAAAGGAAAACAGAGAGATAGGATGAGTGAAAGTGGTGTATGTAAAAGTGTCACCTGCAGATCACATTTTCTTCTCTTGGGTTTTTTATTACTTTTCTAGACAGGCAAAAGACATCTTTCATATTTTGCCAGAAAAAGCTAAGTCACCAATATCAAATGCACAAACTGTCTTTAAAAGATAAGATGTATGATTTTTATTGAACTGACAGTATACATTTTTAAAAATTAAACTACCCAAAGCTAACTGCCTTAGCTTACTCCTACAAGAGAATAATTTTTATAAAAGAGTTTAAATGATGATGGTTTTAAGGAAATCATCACCACCCTCCACTACCAGGTCTGAAGTAGGTGACTTCCTGAGTGCTCACATGTTATTTATCATAACACTGTTAAAATGCATTGAATGCATTATCATGTCCTGATTGCTAATAATAATAATAATAATAATAGTGTCTAATATTAGACACTGAACTTTGGGAGACATGTCCTTTATCAATCATGTTAGTTTAGCACCCAAAATATTTATTGCTGCAAAATAATTGCTATAAAATATTGTTTTATCACAAAAGTAGTAGGTATAGTATAAAACTTTACATGGGTCTTCAAATTCATGGATTATAATAAATAATTACACAAAACACAAAATATATGATAGTGTTATCATCAAAGGACTAAAGCCTTTAATTTTGTATTATAAAACTGGTTAAAACTGTATTATAAAACTGGTTAAACTGATAGCTCTGGAATGATCCATTAAAGAATAGAACTATAAATTTGAGAAAATATTTTCTAAACTATAAGATGTAACAAAATTATATTCCTTGTTGATATCATTATAAAATAGTTAACCTTGAGGATTGCCTTATATTGCATATATAATGAAATAGATTCATAGGAGTTGTTACCGATTTGCACGCATGACCTCAGCAATAACAAATGATAATTTTTGGTTCTTCTCTATCTGGAAATAATTATATTGGCTAATTATTGCTCAGAAAATACTAGTGTTGAATTAATTATATTTAAAAATGGAAATAATTGAATTTCATAGTTATTCTCCAATATTTAAAATAACAATTTTAAGTAAGTCCACAAGGTAAATTCATTTAAAAACTGAAGTGTGCATCATGTGGTTACCATCTCAGAAGATGACTAAATATTTAAAATGTCGCATCTTTCAACAGGTTGTTTGAGACATGTGATGTTTGAGTGAGACAATTTAATGTGTATATCAACTATTGGTCAATCTAAATCACTTAAATTTACAAAAAAAAATTAGCAAAATCAATGCACCTGGACCACAAGAACTTGGTTCTCTAGATAAATGTCTTTATTAATTTATTAATTTAAAATTTAACGTTATGGGGCCGCCTGGGTGGCTCAGTCAGTTAAGCGTCTGACTCTTGATTTCAGCTCAGGTCATGATCTCACAGTTGCTGAGATAGAGCCCCACACTGGAATCTGTCCTGACAGTGCAAAACCTGCTTGGGATTCTCATCCACCCTCTCTCTCTGCCCCTACCCTGCTTGCACATGCATGTACATGCATGCTCTCTCTCTCTCACTCTCAAAATAAATAAACTTTAAAAAGATAAAATTAAATTAAATGTTATGTAGAAGAACAGGAAGTTTGAATTTTTACTTCTTTCTAGGCATTGGGACTTTGGACATTTAACTTGTTCTTTTTAAGCTTTTTGTCCCTGTAAAATGGAGATGCTAATAACTAGGTAACTTTTATGCTTGGTAAATAGAACCCACCTAATACATGATAATCACTAAATAATCATAATTTTTTATTATCAATCATAATTAATGTCCACAACAGCAGTATATTCACTTCATCGAAGCAAAGATGTGGTTCAAAAAAAAAATCACCTTCATTACTGAGAAAGTTTGGCTGGAAAGCACAGCTAAAGTATGCAGGAAAAATGTTTTTCCTAATACAGAGCCACAGAATTTGCTAGAATTAGTCATTGACAGTATGGGAATATGACAGTCCTGCTGTACTCATCCCTTACTCCACGCTGAGCTGATTGGGAGTTTGGAGGAGCATTTACTTCCAAAACTCTTTGCTCTCAAGTGAAAGAAGAGAAAAGAACATGGTGCTTCAGTTTCTTCTTCTAGCTGTTATAGACACTCTTCTACCTTCAAAAGAACAAAATGAATAAAGGGGTAGAGAGAACACATGAGTGATATTTATAGGCTTCTTTCATATGGAAGTACATATCAGGGTTGGAGGAGAAGCATTTAGGTGAATATATTATCTATTAGGTTATCCTGTTAATTTTATATGAATAAACCCTTCCAAAACATATATTTATTTTATTTCTGGACTGCATATATAGGTATATATATGTAAGTATATATGTATATGAAGAAATGAGAAGGTTGTATCAGAAATAATAAAGATGCAACCAAGATCAAGGTGATGTTTCTAAGCTTATTGTAACCAAAGGATAACTCAGAGTTAAATTCATGTTTAGAGTGGTAATGTATGTGACTCGGATGATCTTAGAAATTAATCTTTGCTTGGAAAATGGGTATTGCTTTTGTAGTTATTTATTAAGCTTTATGCTATATTTAAAGCATTACACGCACGCACACACACACACACACGCACATGCACACTCACACACACACACTCACACATGAAAAAGGAATCCCAAAGTTAGTACTGAAAGTTTCAAATCTCATTCCCATGCCTCAACCTGGGTTTCCTAGAACTCAGATGTTGAGGTGAAGACATGCATTGTTATTTTAATTAAAAGTACACACCCAGGGGAGGGATTGAGTAGAAAGGAGGAAGGGAGAATTAGAAAGGTGACACTTTCTTTTTTAAGTTTTTTTTTTGAAAGGGGGGTGGGAGGGGCAGAGAGAGGGGGAGACAAAGAATCCCAAGCAGGCACCACAGCACATAACCCGACGCAGGGCTCGAATTCATGAACTGTGAGGTCATGACCTGCGCCAAACCAAAAGAGGGGCATTTAACCAACAGAAACACCTAGGCACCCCAAGGTGACCACTTTTGAGGAAACTTCTGTGAAGTGTTGGTAATGATTCGATCATGAGAGACTCTTCCAAGAAAACAAGAAACTACATTTTAAGACAACCCTTCCAGTGATGTAAAAAAAAAAAGTATTTATTCACAGGTTTCTGTGCCCCTTAGGGCAAAGGTTCGTCCCATGGAATGTTAAACCCCTTGTTCTCATGGGTGCTGCATTCATAGACACTAAACTGCATCTTGTAGTGTCCCAAACCTCATTATCTGCTGGAGAGGCTTTGACTACATGGTATGTACATGAGATGAAGTGCTGTCAGGCTGTACCTGCATGATATTAGAAAGGCCATACCCAGGAGCACCTGGATGGCTCAATTGGTTAAGCATCCGACTCTTGGTTTGGTCTCAGATCATGATCTCACAGCTGGTGAGTTCGAGCCCCTCATCCGACTCTGTGCTGACAGTGCAGAGCCTGCTTTGGATTCTCTCTCTCCCTCTTTCTGCCCCGCCCCTGCTCACTCACTCTTTCTTAAAAATAAATAAATAAACATAAAAATAAAAAGGCCATACAAATTTGGTCACCGTGGGATCAGAGATTGCCCAAACCAGTGCATGAGCTATATCTACTACAATCCAGATCAAATTTAATGTTTAACCATTTGGTGATTCATTCAAAAATTGCATTGCACTCCACTAACTAGAAGGTGTTCTTTAGCTTTGTAGAACTTTATACAGAACAAATTAATAAATCACAAATCCATCAACTAAAATATGCATTGAAAATGTCCTATGTACCTTAGGTTCTGAAGTAGACAGATGTCATTCTCTCCAATAAACAAGAATATAGGGGCCCCTGGGTGGCTCAGTCAGTTAAGTGTCTGACCCTTGATTTTGGCTCAGGTCATGATCTCACGGTTTGTGGCTTTGAGCCCCATGTCAGATTCTGCACTGTGTGGAGCCTATTTGGAATTCTTTCTCTCTCCCTTCCCCATTTGCTTGTTCTCTCTCTCTCTCTCTCTCAAAATAAATAAACTTAAAAAAAAAAACAATATAATTGGGAAGACAATGCATGCTGTTTTCTAAACTAATATATATGTTTTAAATTTGGTATTGCTTTTTTTCATAATAGGAGTTTCAAAATTTTATTTTTTTTCTTTAGTTACTATTAAGATAATGAAGTTCTTCACTCTTTGTGTCTAGTTCTTAAAAGTTGATTGGCTTTTCTTTTCTAACTCCAAAGCTGTATGGTATTTTCCCCCTCCTGATTCAAAAGTCAAATGTAAACAGATCATAATAATTAAACTAAGGTAAAACAAGTAATTAAGTCAAAGATACCACACAGCCAGTTACATGGAGTGGATTAAATCCCACCAGAGTTCTATTGAAACCTGAAAAGGTTGGAGTCTCCTTCACAACATACCCAGTACAGCCCCCATGACATATTCTTACTTCTGTTCCAGTTTGACTAGTCCCTCAATTCTCCCTGATTTTTACAACACACTTGAATTGAGTGAAAATGTTTTCCAGTAGATACGTTATTTCATTTGTTCAAGACTTCACAAAGAGATTCTCTTCACAAATTTCACAGTATGCTTTGGAAAGCAAGTTCCTAGGAGCAGGCACATTTTAACTTTTTTACAGCAATTGTCAACGTCTTCATAAAACTGATGCCACTGCTTGACAGATGAGTCTTTGCTGGAATTGATGGTGACCGGATGGTAGTAAATATGAGAGAAGAAGCCATAAATATGGACAGGTGCATTGACAGTGTTTACATTTGTCATGTGATATTGAGCAGGCGTGTTTCCAGACCAGCTCCCACTCTTGTTTTGTTTCTTTTTCTAGGAGACAAATGGTTTTGTCTCTTCTACCCACCTGTTCCCTTCACTTCTCAATCTTTTTAAATTTCCCTTCATGATTAGAAAAGTTTGCAAACCCCTTCCAGCAGAAGAAGCAGGACAAAAAGATGGAAGGTGTGAGGAAGGAAGAGGTGGGAGAAAGGTAAGGAACGCCTGAAAGCCCATGTTTAGGTGCTGTCTTTTGGATATTCTGGCTGTGCCTCGGTTTTGTAGTCTCACTAAGTTCTGTGTGATTCTCTGTACCTTTGACCCATTAAAGTCAAGTTAGAATATGCCCCACTGTAATACAGATAGGCACTGCTTTGGGATAAATTGTATTCTATCTGGTTTTTCAACTCATCCATTCTCTTTGAGAGGCTGTATGTAAAATATAGTTCCCAAGATGTTTCACGAGTGAAGTAACGATATGGTCTTATCAGGTGTTGCCAACATCTACTGCATTTTTAAAAATGCTTATTTATTTGTTTGAAAAGAGAGAGAACGAACAGGGGAGGAGCGGGGGCGGGGGGTGGCCGGAGAGAGAATTCCTAGCAGGCTTCACACTGTCAGCACAGAGCCCAATGCAGGGCTCCATCTCATGAACCATGAAATCACAACCTGAGCCAAAATCAAGAGTCAGATGGTTAACAGACTGAATTACTAGGTGTCCCCCTCTACTACGTTTTTAAAAAGCTTTCATGAGCCAATTCCCAACTACTTTAATCCCTAGAACCAGTTGCTCTACAAGATTTAAAAAATATCCCACTTACTTGAATAAGAAAAAAAAAGTATATTATTTGATCACTTGGATATTCTTTGCAATGTTGAATGACTGGCAGCATATCGATCAGTCCAGAATACACACATAATCTTTTCTCTAGGTATGTGAATATGATCTTCCTCTGAAACTAGGAAGTGTGAATTAAGGTTGAAAAATTTTGAAAATAGTTTTATTGAAAGACCTTTCTTACAATTTTGCCCCAGTGATCCCTCACAAAACAAAACCACCAGAAACACAGAATAATGTTTTCATACAAATATATTCAAATCTGTGGAGGATAGCAATTTTTATTTTTATAAATTTAAAATAAAGTCATATTATACTATTATTAAGATTTTAAAATAGATTAACATAGTTTTATATATCCCATTGTGAGAGATTTGCTAGTAAATTTTTTATGAGTACTTTTTGTACATTTGGGGAAAAATTGGAATAAAACTTTTGATATAAAAGAAATGTAATTATTCAGTACATGCTGTAAACATGCCCACCGTGGATTTTAAAGTACTGGTAAGTGAAGTAATAAATGTAGTTAACTATTGACTACTGCTAAAGTTTCCCTACTGGAAGATAGTCCATCCATGCAGGCATCACTAAAGATGTTGTTTGAATTAGTTTATTTCTAGGATTATGGGATACAAGAACACAAACACCAAATAGTGGAAAATGTCATAAACCAAAGTTTGTGTCTGAAACAATGTGTTATTATAAGATTCAAAAATGAATGCCATCAAATTACTACAAAATATTGATTGTTTTTCTTTGCAATTCTGACCTTTTGTTATTGAATAGATGTAAAAAAAGTATGCCGAATAGATAAGTAAAATATGATTTTTAACAAAGTGAAAATAAATGTTTATATTTCTCTGATTTCAGTGATAGATTAGGTAATGTTTTCAGGTATTTAAGAGCATAAAACAAGCTATGGATCTTTAATCCAAAGAATACGATTTGTAAAAGCCTTGCTGAATAATTTTAAAACAATTGTAAATGCCCTGTGTCTAGGCTATAGATTAAGTCAACAGGTCACCTAAGGACTTTCAGCAAGCCCCATATGCCAAATATTTTTGACCTGTATATTGATACAGCATCTTTTTTCATTTTATTTGGAAAATACAGGTTATGAAGAATCTATCATGGGCCTTTTGCATATAATTATACTGGTATTTCTAAGCCCTTTCCTCCAAATCCACAATTATGTGAATTATTATAGTTCTATATTATTTTTATCTTTATGTTAATATCAGTGTAGGAATAATAAATGTTCATATAAAATTTTGAATATGCATTTAATAAATATGTTAATATACCTTGATAAATTAAAATAATGAATAGTGAAAATAATAAAAGGCAATTATAATAGATCTAAATATTATAGAATATAGATCTATATAGATCTATAATAGATCTAAATAGTCTATAAATGGCCATATATTAAGAATCTCAAAAATATCTGGAAATTATTTTTTGGAATAAAGTAAGAAATATGCAATTTTTGCTGCTTGTGAAGTCATATATATATATATATATATATATATATGACATGTATATACATATACATCTCAATAGTTTTTCTTTGCAACTCATATCTTTTGTTACTAAATAGAAGGAAAAAATCATACAGGATAGATAAGTAAGATACCATTTTAACAAAATTTAAATTGTTAAGAACCTAAAATCACAGAGCAAGGGAATAGTATAGCCAGATTTCAACCCAGAAAGTCTGAGCTCTGTATCTGACTTTTAATCCATTGGACTAGAGGGGGTTATTGTGTGGAGCAGTTGGCCAGGTCCCTTCTTCCCTTCTCACAGCTCCCTCACTCCCAACATTCACTTAATTTGAAATCTAAGGAAATACGGCTCCATGTCACGTTCAAAATACCCCTCACATGCACAAATTTTATGCTCAGTGTTGCTTATCAATGCACTTTGCTAAACAAATGACTGTTGCAAGTCTTCAGAAAGGGATCATGCAAATTCCTTGGAGGTCGAAAGAAGAGGCCGCTGTTTTTCCTCTGTCCTAGAAATATTCTGGCTTGTTCAGACATTCAAAATCTAGATTTAATCAGTAGACCTGATTGTCATGTAGACAGACCTACTTATATGTAAACCTGTGACATTTCTTCTCTGACATAGACTAGAGATGTGCCAGAGCATAGCAAATCATGCTTTAGCGTTTTGCAGACTAAATCGGTGTTAACAGCTACAGAAAAATTGTGTAGATGGCATTGCTTCAAAAATGTTTTTAGATACAATGGAGATAAAATTCCAAACGGTTGCAATATTTTAGACTTGATGTTAGAGTAAATAATGCATTATTAACTGCAGTTAAGTAACTTTTGAACACAGTAGAAAATTATATGTTCTAAATTAAGAACAAGAGCCTACTACTTCTGAATTTTACTTTTCTCTTTGAAAACATGAATTAATAATAGCTCTTTTTTTCTGTCATTCTAAATTATATCTGAAATACTAAAAGGTATGATTTTCAAAGGTAGAAGTATGGCAGTTTTATATAAATGATTTCCATCCAGTTAGAATGGTAACCAGTATGTTTATTTGAAACTTTGGATGTTAAAGATAAAATAATTCACAAAACTTGAAATAATTATTTTTACACTTGATCTTAGCCAAAAGGCTGAGAAGCGATTGAAATAATTATTTTTCATTAATGACTCTAAGATTATTGTTGGGAAACACTTGAAGTCGTAATGTGACAAGATACACATATTATACATGTTAATGAAAGGAAGAAAAGGACTTGTATAGTCCTTATGACATTATGCACGGATATAATTGTAAGCTTCTGAAATTGTGTTTGGTGGATTTTTTTAAAATTATTTTCTCCAATGGTAATTCATAAAATTCCTCAGCCTCAATCTTCTTATTTACTAAATGGTGATAATGACCTTAAACATTGCTTGAATTTTCTGAGACCAGTTTTCATCCTCTGTAAAATGGAGCATTTGTAAGTTCAACACCTACATTTGAAAGCTGTTGTGGCTTAGGTATTGAAAATATTTATGCAAATTTCTCTAGGCGTGTGAATAAGACCTATTGGTGAATCATTAGCCAATCCTCTCAAGGAACCATTTCTTCTCTTAAAAGTGAAAATCGACTTTGGGTGTGAAGTTTGGTGAGTTCTTTATAGATTTTGGAAACTAGCCCTTTGTCTAATGTCATTTGCAAATATCTTTTCCCATTCCATTGGTTGCCTTTTAGTTTTGTTGGTTGTTTCTTTTGCAGTCCAGAAGCTTTTATCTTGATGAGGTCCCAATAGTTCATTTTTGCTTTTAATTCCCTTGCCTTTGGAGATGTGTCAAGTAAGAAATTGCTGCGGCTGAGGTCAGAGAGGTTTTTTCCTGCTTTCTCCTCTAGGGTTTTGATGGTGTCCTGTCTCACATTCAGGTCCTTTATCCATTTTAAGTTTATTTTTTTGTGAATGGTGTGAGAAAGTGGTCTAGTTTCAACCTTCTGCATGTTGCTGTCCAGTTCTCCCAGCACCATTTGTTAAAGAGACTGTCTCGTTTCCATTGGATATTCTTTCCTGCTTTGTCAAAGTTTAGTTGGCCATACTTTTGTGGGTCCAATTCTGGAGTCTCTATTCTATTCCATTGGTCTATGTGTCTCTTTTTGTGCCAAAACCATGCTATCTTGATGATTACAGCTTTGTAGTAGAGGCTAAGGTCTGGGATTGTGATGCCTCTTGCTTTGGTTTTCTACAATATTACTTTGGCTATTCAGGGTCTTTTGTGTTTCCATACAAATTTTAGGATTGCTAGTTCTAGCTTCGAGAAGAATGCTGGTGCAATTTTGATTGGGATTGCATTGAATGTGTAGATTGCTTTGGGTAGTATTGACATTTTAACAATGTTTATTCTTCCAATCCATGAACATGGAAAGTTTTCCCATTTCTTTGTATCTTCTTCAATTTCCTTCATAAGCTTTCTATAGTTTTCAGCATACAGATCTTTTACATCTTTGGTTAGGTTTATTCCTAGGTATTTTATGATTCTGGGTGCAATTGTGAATCGGATCAGTTTCTTTACTTGTCTTTCTGTTGCTTCATTATTAGTGTGTAAAATGCAACTGATTTCTGTACATTGATTTTGTATTTGCGACTTTCCTGAATTCATGTATCAGTTCTAGCAGACTGTTGGTGGAGTCTATCGGTTTTTCCATGTATAATATTGTGTCATCTACAAAAAGTGAAATAATCCAGTGAAGAAATGGGCAGAAAACATGAATAGACACTTTTCTAAAGAAGACATCCAGATGGCCAATAGGCACATGAAAAGATGCTCAACACCACTCCTCATCAGGGAAATACAAAACAAAACCACACTGAGATATCACCTCACACCAGTCAGAGTGGCTAAAATGAACAAATCAGGAGACTATAGATGCTGGTGAGGATGTGGAGAACTGGGAACCTTCTTGCACTGTTGGTGGGAATGCAACCTGGTAGAGCCACTCTGGAAAACATTGTGGAGGTTCCTCAAAAAAATTAAAAATAGATCTACCCTATGACCCAGCAATAGCACTGCTAGGAATTTACCCAAGGGACACAGGAGTACTGATGCATAGGGGCACTTGTACCCCAATGTTTATAGCAGCACTTTCAGCAATAGCCAAACTATGGAAAGAGCCTAAATGTCCATCAACTGATGAATGGATAAAGAAATTGTGGTTTATATACACAATGGAATACTACTTGGCAATGAGAAAGAATGAAATATGGCCTTTTGTAGCAACGTGGATAGAACTGGAGAGTGTTATGCTAAGTGAAATAAGTCATACAAAGAAAGACAGATACCATATGTTTTCACTCTTATGTGGATCCTGAGAAACTTAACAGAAGAGCATGGAGGAGGGGAAGGAAAAAAATGTTGGAGAGGGAGGGAGGCAAACCATAAGAGACTCTTAAAAACAGAATAAACTGAGGGTTGATGGGGGTGGGAGGGAGGGGAAAGTGGGTGATAGACATTGAGGAGGGCACCTGTTGGGATGAGCACTGGGTTTTGTATGGAAACCAATTTTACAATAAATTTCATATTTTTTAAAAAAGGCACAGATTAAAAGAAAAAAAAAGTGAAAATTGATTTAAAGCCTTTGACTAATGACCCCATCTTCTTCCCTTACACTTACTGCTTTTTCCTCCTCCCTTTTTAGGTTAGAAACAAAACTTGCTAGAGGAAGAAGTGCTCTATATCTGAGTACACAAGGTATACAAATCATATATCTAATCCTGGTCTGATGGTCCTTAATTCAGGATAATTTTGTTTCATTAACAAGCTGCAAATTCAATTAAACTTTCCCCTCTTTATAGGTGTGGTATTAAAAATAAGGATACTTTGTAAATTCTAAGTTATTAGAAACATGAACAAAATCAAGCAGTTCTTTCTAAGGCCTCAGACATTAATTAAATTCACCAGCCATTGACTAAGCTCTTTACTGTTTATAAAAGTAAGATTTATTTTGCCTGCAATATATGCCAGGTACTTTTTAAAGTGTGTAAGTGTATTTATCCAATTATTAACTCTACGTCTCAAATGAGAAAACTGGAACACATAGAGATAAGTTGTACAAGTTCCTAATGCTACTAAGAGGCAGAATCAATAACTGAATATAGTAATTTGTCTTTAAAGCCATGCCATTAAACACCATTCTATCCTGTATATCTAATGATCTGTATCTCCATTTGAAATCAGTAGGAAGTACCCAAATGTTATTTCAAATAAGACACAATGATGAACCACAGAATCAATATCCATGCATTCATTCACATATTTATGTATTATTATTCTCACATATTGAAGACATGGGTTTTTAGAGTTTTTCCAAATCTACACAGTGACTTTTAACCAAAGAAAATAAGAACTTACCAAAACCCTTATACCAACTTATACCATAAATTGCATCTGCTGAAGTGGAGAGTTAGAATATATCAGCATTTTTTTTCATTCATCTGATATGTCCCCACCCCTTACATTCAGAATCATCTACTTTCTAGTTTAATTCTGTATATATAAGTATTACAGAAACATAATCTGTGGGATTTCCACAGAAACCTTTACACACCATGTTTAGAATTCCCCAAAGTTATATTTTCCATCCTTTGTATTTTCTAAGAGAAAAATAGGTTTTAATATCACAAAATAAAAAAGTATTTATCTTACTGTATGTACAATCAATGC
This sequence comes from Panthera uncia, assembly GCF_023721935.1. NCBI lineage: Eukaryota > Metazoa > Chordata > Mammalia > Carnivora > Felidae > Panthera > Panthera uncia. Next base: position 41,550,688 of record NW_026057586.1, on the reverse strand, counting down.
ATGCATTTATTGTTCTCTATAAAAGCACTCATTTGAAACCAAATACAATGCAGTTTTCAAACATTCAAAACTATATTTAAACAACATATTGCTAAAGCCTTTTCAATAAAATGTGTGTTGAAAAAAAATAAAAGCTAGTTACCAGAACCCAGAAGTTACTTCATTCCTGTGAAAAATCCCCCTTTATATGGATGCAAAATAAAACTGGTTTTTCCAGAATAACCACTCATGCAAGAAAAGAAAAAAAGAGGCCAGCAAAAAATTTAAAATAATGATAAACAGAAGAATTTACAAAAAATAAAAAATATGCCCACTTATGTTTTAAATTGATGCTTAAGTTGCTTTGCATTTTCTAAATGCTACAGGATATCTTGATTAAAATTTACTCTCCAGAATGTGTTCTGGAAACTCAAGGATAATAAAGCTTTATTTAGTATTAAGATTTGTACTTCTCAGAATAATTAAAAAAAAAACAAAAATGAAACAGCCCCTAAAAGAGCTTACTGTCTACTTGAATTTATGCTAAGCCATTAATTTATTCTGGTACTTGATAAAGGATGCACCATATAAAATCTTCTTGTCATTACTTCTTATCACTCTTTGTCATTTTCCTAGAAAATATCTCATTTGGAATAGCACACTAAAGTTTAATTCTACCAAATCTTATATGTGAGGAAAAGTCAGTCATAAACATTTTTTAGTAATCTATTCTCTCCAATTTTTGCATATGTTTTTCTTCTTTTCCTTTTGTTTTCTCTTATATCTAACCAAAGTTGTGCTATCCACAAAGTTATATGTTCTCTCTTGAAATACTAGTATTTACCTAAGGTGCCATTTGGAGGTTCAGTTCCAAACTTTCACTATTTCTAAAGATAAACTTAATCATCTTAATAATTGTAATGGTAAGATAAATGGGAAGCCTAAGAATCCAATTTAATAATTATTTAAAATTATAAACTTATAAGTTTTCTCAAAAACCAGAGCAATGATACCCATAGCGTTAGGTGAAACCCATCTGCTATTATTAGTTATTGAATATGTTTGTTATTTACTGATAAGAAAGTTTAATACACTGTAGTTCTGAAATTCTATAGTTCAACTCCTAAAAAATACAAGTATTTTACTTTGTACCAGCTTCCCCTCTCTGTTTCATTTCTAGAATTTAATCTTTCACAAATGAAATATTCTGAATTTGATATATAAAGGAATTATTGTTTCTTTTTGCCACACTAAGCAAAAAGTGTTATATTTAATATATGAAGACAATACAAAATTAAAAAGTAGTGTTTTTGGCACTATTTAATTTTCATCAAAATAAAAACACATTGGATTTTTCTGTAAGTACAATTTTGAATCTAGTTACTGGAGGATTAAAAAGGCAGCAATTAATTCGTCCAATTTTAAAGCTTCGGAAAGACATGAGAAATTTCGCTGGGTACTTTGTTATATTTGGGTCTTGAAGGACCACTATGATACATATGTAAAGGAAAAAACTGAGCTCTTTTTAAAAAAAATTTTTTTTAACGTTTATTTATTTTTGAGACAGAGAGAGACAAAGCATGAATGGGGGAGGGTCAGAGAGAGGGAGACACAGAATCTGAAACAGGCTCCAGGCTCTGAGCTGTCAGCACGGAGCCCGACGCGGGGCTCAAACTCACGGACCGCGAGATCATGACTTGAGCCGAAGTCAGCCACTTAACCGACTGAGCCACCCAGGCGCCCCAAAACTGAGCTCTTAAACCAAGAGCAGTAACAAAAGTATGTGACATAGATAGGGTCTAGTTTGAGAAAAGAATACACACACACACACACACACACACACACACACAAACACACACACATATACTATTAACAAGATTTGACTGTTAAATGTAATATGAGAAGGAAAAGCAAGTTACAAAAATGACTCCCATTTCTTTCTTTTAGGCGAGTTGGAATATTACAGTATCACCAATTTAAAAAGAAGACAAAACTGGGAAAAAAGCAGTTGAGGTAAAGATGATCAGGAAGCATTTTGGCATCCTAAATTTGAAGGGCCAACTGGCAACAGTGTATACAGGAAACAAACACTTAGAGATAGAAGACTTTAATTATTAAGAACATGGACATTGGGGTAGAATTGGGTTAAACTTCTATGTCTTTTTTATACTTCTGTGACCTTGGGCAGATTTTTCAATCATTTAGGACCTTAGTTTCATCATCTGTAAAATACAGGTACTGATTATACATCCCTTAAGGAGTTGTTCTCCAGAAAAAATGAGATAATCCACATAAAGCACTTCATTCAGTATCTTTACCTAGTAAGTGCTTAATGATCATTACCTAAGGAAGCTACCATGAGGAGTATGAAATTGAAATACACATTTTGGAAATTTAACAAAGAAATTGCAGACATAACCATGAAGTCAGATGAGATAATCTACAGAAAATGCATAAAATAAGAAATGGAGGTGAGTTTCACCTTAAAAAATAATTAAGTTTAATTCAGAATTCAGCCAATAAGATAATTAAAAGGAGACTCTTCTAGAGTCTTCTAGATAAACACTCCGGTTAACTTTTCCTAAACTAATATATAAGTTTAATTCATCAAACAGATTGCAAAAGTTTATCTGAATGATAAACAGTTGAAATATAAGTCTATCTTGAAAAAGAGAAAATTAGGAGGGACTTGGCTGTCAAATGTTAATGTAAAATACAAAGCTTCAAAGAAAAGGATTGGTACTTACATGAGAATAGACAGACCTATCAAAAGAAAGCCAGAGAATCAGATCCTTTCAAATCAGTGGGAAAAATAGCTCAAGGAAAATGAGTTGAATATTTGAATCAAAATCAAATCAAATTAAGTCTTTATGGCAACATACACACCCCATGCATGCATACACACACACACACACACACACACACACACGCACGCACACACACAGCTAATTTCTATACAGCTAACAGAATTATTATTCTTTTTTTAAATGTTTAATTATTTTTGAGAGAGCACAAGCAGGGGAGGGAGAAGATAGAGGCCAACAGAGGATCAGGCTCTGCGCTGACAGCAGTAAGCCTGAGCCCCATGTGGGGGTCCAAACTCAGGAACTGTGAGATCATGCCCTAAGCCAGAGTCTGATGCTCAACCGACTGAGCCACTGGGGTGCCCCAGCATTATTATTTTTAAAGAAATAATAAAAAAGTAGAATACCAGTAACCATTGGAAGTTTGTTTTGAGAGATCTCTTTCAGTAAGAAATTATTTCAAAGGAAGAAACCATAAAGGAAAATACAAATAAATTTGACCTCATAAACATTTTAGAAACTCTAAGGACAGAACTGAAGTAGAAATATTGTAAATAAGTGACCAAGTGTCAGTTGTTTAATATACATATTACCTATACGTGATCAGTGAGAAAAGTATTTTAAGAAGACAAAGGACACAAAGAAGCAATTCATCATATAAATGCATTAGAAATAAATGTTAGCAAAAATGGAAACTTCGTCCGGATAAATTTTTATCTCTGACTAAAACAGTGTTGGGTTTTCAAAAAATGGCCACAAGCAGTAGTAGCATATTGCTACCCTGATGTGATACGAGAACTGGTACTGTTACTGTGGGGGCCAATGGTGACATCCTATGTAAATTTTGAAGTGTTTTTCCAGCAATTAACATTTAAGAAATTATCTTAAACAAATAATGACAGACCCATGAAATAAATGTTTTAACCATACTCAAATGATTGTCTGACACGACTGTCTGATGCATCTCCCTCAAACCCTGCCCCCAAACAAAACACAACAAAAATAAAAACATGTTCCTCTAAAAAAAAAATGATTTGACTGCCAGCTCTGTCCACACCAGAAGTAGGAAAGATTGACCTAAAGAGAAGGTCATTCCCGTGCAAGTGAGTGGTTCAAAAATGAGTATTTTTACTCATTTTTTACTCTATAAGATACCTGGGAAAATTTGCAGAGGTTTCCTGGAAAACTTTTACATCTGCCAATAGAGACCATATAAGAGGTTGTATTTTTTCTTCTTCCTCTTGTGTTGTCATCTTTTATTGTAAATCCTGAAATAAGAGTATTCCCACCACAACAAACCTGAGGGTAAAGAGAACATCAAAAATAGCAGAGACAAGGAAATGAAGGAATCAGGGGATATGTAGGGCCCGGCTGGGGGCTAAATAGCCAGCTTTAAAATCATCACTACTTCTAGATTTCCTAAAAATGTTTTTATTGTGTAAATAAAAGATCCCATTGGTTGTAGCCCAAAGTTTCCTAATTGAATCTATAGTTCACATGTTGGGAGCTATAATCTAGTGTTTGAAGCTAAATTGCCATCGTTAGAATTATAATCCAAAAGAGTACAGTTTCACTGGACATTATAAAATTTGGATGATTGTTCAGCAAGTCCTCCTCCTCCCTTCCCACATTAGGTGGGGCGTACTATTCTACCTCTGGCCTAGTAACTAGTTCTGGCCAGTGGCATGTGTTATCAGCTGTGATCTCAAGCAACAATATGTTTCTCTTTGCTTTCTTGAGCTTTTGCAAGCACCATGAGGACATGCCATGGTATCCTGTGATCCCAGGAAAATGAAAGTCATGTGAAACAGATATAGACCAAGTTTACTGAAACTCGATCTAGAGCAGCCGGTCCTCAACCACAATACAGACATGTAAGTGAGAAATGCTCATTACGTTTCATGCTAGATTCTTGAGGTGTTTGTTATGAAACATTTGTCTTTAGCTGACTGAGATAACATGAACTCTGTTGGTTGTAGAATAATGCCACAAAATTAAAAGACAATGATGGAAATCACTCTGAGATCAACAGTATAATTTTGGGATTAGTGTGCAAAATGCAACTGGATGTGCTATTCTGAGGACCAAATATACCTCTATTAGTTACTGAAAAAGCCTAAAAATTCCCCTGTAATACTGAGATTTAAAACAAATTTTAACACCATCTCCACAAATTCTTCAGAAACGAGCCTTTTTGGACAACGTGGACCATGATGTTAGACAATCATTGACCTGGGGGCCTTTGGTCCAAATTCTACAGGCACTCAGCTCCTGATATGATACTGGACATGTAAAGTTTTTGGAACATGTTACCAACACAAACACACAAAAAAATGGAAAATTTCAACATTTACTATTGTATAGCCTGAAGGACAGAGAAACATTTTTAGAACACATTATAGAAACAAAGGTGGATAATATACTTCAAATGCAGAGAAATGCCATCAGCTATGTAAGGTTCAGCAGGCTGTGCCATTGACATTTTTCATGGACACAAAACCACGAGAGACCCCATTGATCACTGACCTAGAAGGGACATGCAGAAGGACAAAGCATTGTTAAGATTCATATGAGGAGTAAAATGTTCAGATTCAGCAATTTGTACAAACACCCGTTCCCCTTCCGGCAGGAGGTTGTGCGTGGCTTGCAATTTTGAGCCAAGACGGAAGAGGAAGAGGAAAATTGAATAAAGTAGAATGAATTAAGTTGATCTGTGTAAAAAAGAGCTAAGCCACAAATATCTGGGGGGAGACACAAGAGAATTTCCTCAGTCTTCTCTCTACATGATTTGATGGAGATTAGAATGAAAGTGAGGGACAAGTGAAGAGGGACAAGGCATCTTTTCCCTTACGTTTTAAAAAGCTCTTCTGTGTATTACGAATTTACTCTCCCCTTGGTATTGCAGGAAAATTTACTTTATTCTCTATTATTTTTGATGCTGAGTTGCTATTTGTTTTATTTTGATGTTAGAAATACATGCATATTGGGTTTCATAGAGACTATTTTTAATAAACTATTTCATATTTTGCATTGTAATGTATAATTTCATTTAATGAACAAGATGGGTTAAAATACCACCAGGGTGGTGAAAGCAGGATTTGCTATACATAAGTAAGGTCATCATTAATTTGCAAAGGAGAACATAGGAAATTTCCTTACCTCTATTTCCTTTCCAGTTCAATTTTCATTCTGAATCAGATGAACTATTGAAATCCATATTTTATCCTTATTCACTCATTTCATTCTAGATTTATCTTCCATACTTTCATATTTTTAGTTAGTATAGAAATAAATTTAGAACAAATAGTTACAACTGCAATTCGCCTAAGATGTTTGTCATAGACATATGAAGGAAGAAAGAGGCAGACCTAAAAATTATGTTGAAAATACTTCACGGAAAAAAATTAGAAGTGAAATAATGTGTTATACTTTATAAAAGCCTTTCTCATAATGATGGCCTAGAAATGCTGATCAGGACACTGGTGGTTCTTAAATGTTGAACTCAGAGGAAGTAAACACAAAATATTTTCCTTTAAGCTATTGAATTGTAATAAAAAATTCTGAGATCTAGTGCTGTATCTGTTAATATATAATATGTACATAAATCATCATGTCAGAAATTAATGTTGCAAATAATAAGATATAAGAGAAAGACACGGCCCAGACTGAGCTGAGAAGCCAAAGCGATGGGGATGGGAGGACCAGTAGAGGAATCCAGCAATGCAAACAGCAATGAAGGGCCCCCCTCAGAACTCGTAGGTCAAAGTATGGCCTACTTAGAACGTTGATAATTTTTTTTTATCATTTTCTTAAAGAAAAAACATGGAAGGATAGAAATTTGAGAAACTCCAGTTATTTGTTGATGAAGCTAAAACACAGTTATGTTGTTAATTAAATAATTTGCAGAATGGAGTGAGAATCAGGTCAACAAACTGTAACACTGACTGTTAAATAGAGAAAGGAAGATCTTTAGTCTGAACAACAGCATGAAAATCCTTGGTTCCAGATTAAACACACACACACACACACACACACACACACACACACACACACACACACTTTTTTAAAAAGCCATATACACTTGTTTAAATTCAAAAAAAGCTTTTTTATTTAGTTTTTGCTCTGTCTTGGCATCTTCTGTCCTTGATCCTAAGAGAGTTATCTCCTGAACTCTGGTCCATCATACTTTATAACTCTGCAAGTATTTATTCCAAGGAATTGTAATTAAATTACCCAGAAATGTAGCCAAGTTTCTTGTCCTCGTTATTACCTGATTTTTCTGTCCATCTGCAGTTCTGCTGGAAGATTTCATTCAGCCACATTTTTATCCAGTCACATAAATAATTCTCTTTAGATATTAGCTTAACTAAAGTCCACTTGCAATTATCAATAATTCTTTCTCAGGAAAATAGGATTAATCTATGCATAGTATTTTCTTGGTAGAATTGGTGCTTATTATAGAAAATTTAAAAAGAGTTGTCGTGAGAAGTTATTGAAACTAGACTAGATTGACACTGAAAAAATCATACTGAAAACCTGATGATTCTAAAAGGCATTTTTATTCAGTTATATAATGCTACATCATTTCATTCTATATAAATTCAAAGCATAATTGAATACATGTTACTATTCCATTGAACGTACTAAAATTAAACTTAAGGAAATGTGAGGTGTAAAATGTTATAGATATTTTAGACATTGTTCCCCAAACTACCTGTGTATGGTATACATCTGTAACATAACTAACATACACAATGATACAAAAATCATGAAATTATTCATTTGGTTTTGCTTCAGTATGCACAGCAAACAGTGCTAATTATAAAGGTGCATCGGTACAGGGGCACCTGGGTGGTTCATCCGGATAAACATCTGACTTCAGCTCAGATCATGATCTCAAGGTTCATGGGTTTGAGCCCCGTGTGGGGCACTGTGCTGAGAGCTCGGAGCCCGGAGCCTGCTTCAGATTCTGTGTCCCCCTCTCTCTCTGCCCCTCCCTGACTTGTGCTCTATCTCTCCCTCAAAAACAAATAGAACATTAAAAATAAAAAAAAAAAACTGTGTTGGTACAGATATCAATCACAGAAGATATAAAACTTCTTTGGTTCAGATTTTCAAAAAATTATTGAAATTTTGGAAATGTGTGATGAATCTATACTTCTCAACTTTTAAGCATTCAGTTTGTGGAAAATACTTATTACAGATCATAGTTTCAATGATATATATGGATTAGTTTTCTATATTCTATGGCCAGACACTGAAATCTTAAGATTATTCAAAGATATTCAGAGATTACCTGGGTGGCTCAGTCACTTAAGTGTCAGACACCTTGATTTCACAGCTCAGGTCATGATCTCAGGGTTTGTGAGATCGAGCCTCACATGGGGCTCTGCACTGACAGCATGGACCATGCTTAAGATTCTCTCTCCCTCTGTCTTTCTGCCCACCTCCTGCTTGTGTGTACACTCTCTCTCTCTCTCAAAATAAATAAATAAAACATTAAAAAAGATATTCACAAATGCATAATTCATAAAGCAAAAAAAAGTAAGACTGAAAATCCTTAAAGGCAGGGACAATAATCTCATTTAGGCATTATTCTTCCATGCACAACACAACAGCCAACACAGATAAGCACTTACTTGTGATAGGTGAAAAAATAGAATGTAATAGAAATGGAATCATGCATTCACTCAATACACACATATAAACATGACTGGAAAACAAATCAAAGCTTACTGGTTTTTACTCATGAAAGAGCATACATATCTATGCCCATACTAGTTTTGGACACCTATCTTTGGTATTTCCAATACCTGACTGTAAAGACAATATTATCACTAGTGGAAAATATGGATGTTAAATGGGGGAGGGGAAGGAAAAAAAAAGTGGTTAGAGTGGGAGAGAGCCAAAGCATAAGAGACTCTTAAAAGCTGAGAACAAACAGTGGGTTGATGGGGGGTGGGATGGAGGGGAGGGTGGGTGATGGTTATTGAGGAGGGCACCTTTTGGGATGAGCACTGGGTGTTGTATGGAAACCAATTTGACAATAAATTTCATATATTGAAAAGAAAGATAAAGCATTAGTTAAGAATACTACTTAAACGTTATATTTTTAAACAACTAATTTAAAATAAAATTTGTTTTTTAAAGCCATAAACAGTAATACACTCAGTAATTTAAATTTCAAATCTAAAATTCTATGTGTTCTACATATTTCATTGGCATACATTTAAAATGCAAAACTGCATAAAACCAGTACATTACAAGGGATATTGGAACATGAATCTAATAAATTCTTAGGCACACCACGTTTTATTGAATCTTTTCCTATATGAGATGCATTTATTTTTTTAATCCAATAACCATAGTACCTAATAATGTAATTCTAATTTTTTACTCGAGAACAGACTTTCCACAAATAATCTGAGTTTCTTACTATGACAAAAGTGTATGTCAAAGTTTTAGGATATCTTCACATATCATAATTTTGAAACAAAGTATGAGTTATATTTTGGGGATAATTTTTTTTCTGATTCCATTTAATTGCATAATTGGAATAAATCTTAAAAAACGAGTGGACATTTAAGAAAACTATATATAGCAACATTTAAATGCAGTAAAATGTGTAAAAATGTGTATTATGGCATTGATTGTTTCAGAAACAACACAGAGTTCTTTCTGATCCTGGCTTGTTTGAAACTCATTTGATCATGATTTTCCTGAGGCAATTTATAAGAGTGGTTTCACTTGCAGGCCTGTGAACAAATTATAATTCTGACTTTGTAAATCTTTGGGATAAATTTTTTCTGCATCTATTCTGGGGTTACCTCCTCACTCAATAACAGGAAATAATTAGCTTCACTTCACAAGCTTACACGAAAGAATTAATATATTTTATGCTTAAGTGGAAAAAATCAAAGGGATAAGTTATGAAAAATATACTCACTTAAATTATGCATCTAGAAACTAAAGTTTAGATGTAGAAATTGGTGATATGTCAAGGTTTTTACATATTTAATGGTTTTTTTTCATTTTTATTTTTGAGAGAGAGTATGAGCGGGTGAGGGGCAGAAAGAGGGGGACAGAGGATCTGAAGTGGCCTCTGCACTGACAGCGGTGAGTCCGTGAGATCATGACCTAAGTCGAAGTTGGACACTCAACCGACTGAACCACCCACGCACCCCAAAGTTTTTACAGATTTAAAATCATTTATTGAAAACTTATTGCATTTATTTTATAAGACAGTTGTACAAATTAGATGCTGTTACTAGTCTGATGATCTGGGAAAATTGGTAAATCATTGCACGCTATACACTTTGCCGTTTTAAAGGGGGAAAAATGAGGTGGCACAGTGATGGGACCAAAATACAATGGATGTGTTTTTAAATATGGCACCAATTACTCAAAATATTTATGTTTGCTAATTCTTACTAGATAATTTGGTCTTCTTAAAGAGGTTTTTAAATGTTTGTTCACTTATTTTGAAAAGAGAGACAGAGCGTGAGTGAGGGAGGGGCAGGGAGTGAGGGAGACACAGAATCCAAAGCAGGTCACAGGCTCTGAGCTGTCCATGCAGAGCTACGCGGGGCTCGAATTCATGAACTGTGAGATCATGACCTGAGCTGAAGTCGGATGCTTAACCAACTGAGCCACCCAGGCACCACATCAGAAAAAACACTATCGTTTTCCATTCTGCCTTCTTCATTTCTTTTTCCCCTCACCTTGCTGGCCTGGCATTACATCTACCAAATCAACCACTGGCAGTTAACCCTTGCCTCAGACTTTGTTTTAAGGAAGTGTAGGGTAAGACCATAGATTGCATATGAAATTACTTATGCTATTTATATCGGGAAAAGTACAATTAAATTGACCATAGTAAATAATGCACTCATATGGGATTTTCTTTAGAAATATTATCCTAAATGCACAGATTTTGATTTCCAATCAGACTTACTAGTTCAATATAACAAAAATTATCCAAAGTATTATGTCAAAAACATTCAAAGAAACTGAAATCTTGTGTCTGTATGTGTAAATAATATACATTTGTATTAATAAAATGTGATCAATAAAAGAGAGTATATATTTTATAAGCAACAAAGAAAATAGTGGGAAAAACTTACCTCAGTGGTTACAAGTAGATTCAATTTTTAAAGATTTCCTATATTACACACTTCACAGCAACCAGAATGTAGTTCCATGATATATTAGAGGTGTGCTGAAATGAGAAGTATATCTGCCAATTGTTGATATTCTCATATACTCTGACAATGAATTCCTTCCACTTTTATTAAAAAAGTTTAGCCCATGGTATCATTCACAAAGATGACATCACACCATATCATACACTCTTTTTCCAGATTTTCCAATAATTATTTTCAATTTGTTGAATTTTAGATAGAATCATTTCACAAATGAAACAATTAGATCCAGAAGAAAATTTTACTTGGGAGTACTTAGTTTGGTGGAGTTTTCTTTTTTTTCTCAGAAGCCCTCATAAGATATGACATTACATATTATCCAACGAATTCCATTCATTTCAAATTTCAAAAGGAAACTAAATGCAGCCAATAATAATCCACATTTTATAAAATTAAATTAAAATATTAACTTTATTATTTGACTAGCAAGACTGTTGATAATTTGAAGTTTCTTTAAAAAATTTTTTTTTACATTTATTTATTTTTGAGAGACAGAGAGACAGAGCACAAATGAGGAGGGGCAGAGAGAGAAGGAGACAGAATACAAAGCAGGCTCCAGGCTCTGAGCTGTCAGCACAGAGCCCGAGGCAGGGCTCAAACCCACAAACCATGAGATCATGACCTGAGCCGTAGTTGGACGCTCAACCAACTGAGCCACCCAGATGCCCCGATAATTTGAAGTTTTAATCAAGGCTATTTAAACTATTAATGTTAACTCTATCATAACATATAGTTAAGTGTAGTATCCTCTAGGTAAATGATATACCTTAATAAATTATCTTCTTATTTTGAGAAGAAATCTCTAGAGAAAGAAATTAAAATAAGTTGTTTATTGCATACCACCATCATTCATCAATGTAAAGCCCATCATATTTTATTCTGTGTGTTTTTCTTTCTTTCTAAGTACCTATGTCCCTTCTCCTTCATTACAGTTGGGAGGTATCACAGAAATCATATCTTCCAACAACCTCATTTCAGAGAGGAGGAATCAAAAGTACAGAGACTGACATGGTCAACATCACATGCTAGTGTTGCAGATTTGGAAGTAAAACTCAAGTCACCTGAGCTGGTGTTCCTTCTATAAGTGATGTGGGAAGGTGTGGTGGCCCAGTGTTTAGAGCAGGGAAATATTTTTTCACCAACATTCTTGTAACTCCTCTAGCCTCATAGTTTTCATTTGTAATATTAAGAAAGCTAAATTAGATACAATTCCCTTTCAACCTTAAAATTATATGAAACGGGAAATGACTCTGTATTACTAAGAGTTAGAGTGACAAAGGAAAAATATCAAAATTCATTTTATTTGTTTTCATTTGTTTCTTTTCTACAATGCTGATCACTTCCAATTGTCCACAAGGGTAGTCCCTTTCTAAATTGTCTAGGTAGTGACATCCAAATCAACCAACTAAATTTTTTTCCAGTAGATCATGTAAGAATAGTCTTATTATTACTTTTCAGGTCATAAGCACAAAGTCAATTATCAGTGATTTAGTGAACTGCAAAACAAAAACAAAAACAAAATTTACTATGAATCTCTTTTATCTTTAGTTTATGCATATGAGAGGACATATTTGCATAAAAATCTGAAGAGTAAATCTCAATATTAACATTTAATTGGATACTCATAATTAAAATTTTAATCCTGTAGAGTAATTAAATTTTCTTCTGAAATAATTCTCAATTGATTCTTTCTGTGACCACATTGAGAAAATGCTTAGAAAGTATTAAATATTTAAAAAATTAAGTGCTAGGGGCTCCTGGGTGGTTCAGTCAGTTGAGCATCCGACTTTGGCTCAGGTCATGATCTCACAGCTGGTGAGTTCGAGCCCTGCATCAGGCTCTGTGCTGACAGCTCAGAGCCTGGAGCCTGCTTCTGCTTCTGTGTCTCCCTCTCTCTCTGCCCCTAACCCACTCGCATTCTGTCTCTGTCTCTCTCAAAGATAAATAAACATTAAAAAAATTTTTTTAAATAAATAAAAAATTAAGTGTTTCTCCAAGGTTTGTCACTTTCTTATTTATTGGCTTTGCAGAGCCTAAGAGATGCACATTGCTTTAATTTTTTGTTTTGCTTTCCACATAAATGCGAAGCATTAAAAATGTCTCCCAAACAACATGAAAAAAAAAAGAGATGATGTGATGGTTAATTTTATGTGTCAACTTGATTGGGTCACAGAATGCCCAGATAACTGGTCAAACATTATTCTGGGTGTGTCTGTAAAGGTGTTTTTGGATGCGAGTAATATTTTAATCAGTAAAATGACTAAAGCAGATTGCCCTCCCAAATGTGTGCTGTCATCATCCAATCAGCTGAAGGCCTAAATAGAACAAAAAAGCTAACCCTTCTGTGAGTAACATTTTCTGTCTGACTGCTTTGACCTAGGACATAGGTATTTTCCTGCCTTCAAACTTGGGATATAAACAACAGCTCTTCTTGAATCTTGAGTCTGATCACTTTCAGACTGAAACTTACACCACTGGCTCTCCTGAGCCTCCAGGTCCCACCTGCAGACCTTGGAACATCTCAGCCTCCGTAATATGTATTCAGAGATCTTGAGATGTCTCAGCCTCCATAATATGTAATACGAACATACATTCATACTCATATCAATCATATACATCTATATTCATGGTGGTTGAATATGAATTGATTCTGTATTGATTTTGTTTCTCTAAAGATCAATACAGATGGTATATCTAAGTCTTCTTGCATTTGTTAATCTTGTTATCTTTCTATATAGAGGAAAGCAAAAAAGATGGCTTAGTAAATCAAATAAAATCTTTAAGGAAGATCACTGCTCATGACTTCAGGAAGATACGAAGAGAAATGGGAAATTGAAAAGAAGAGTGTAATTTAAGAAATAAAGGACTAGGACTCAGAAAATCAGACTTGGAGTCACAGCTCTGGGGACTTGGCCAAAACTATACCCTATCAGCATCTCTTTTTATTCACTGAAGAGTATGGGATCAGTTCATCCATCTTACGCACATCATTAATTCATTTACTTATTTATTCAAGAAAGGAGATGAATGTGTATTTTAAACCCAAGTTGCCATGTAAAAGTAATGTCCGCATTGACAGAACTAAATAATGATAATGCTAATAAAAATAATTAAAGAAGTAGAAAGGAATATGAAAATCTGACTTTTCCATAAATGTGGAATGAGTACATGTATAGATCAAAGGGACAAGTGTAGGGAGAAGCCATATAAAAGTGTTAATTCTCTATACTTTTCAGAAAGAGCATTGTGAAATTGGCTTACCCTGAGATTTGAATATTGAAAGAGACCTTGCAAATTCATAAATATTTAAGTTGTGACTATGAAATCAATTATGATTTTTTCAATATCTTGATATTTTAAAAAGCTTATTTAACATCTGATGATGGCTAGTTACTGGCAGCAAATGGACTCTTCACCTCAGTCTAGATCTTTCCTGTCATTAGATGTCACTGACTTCCTTATCACAATATACATCTGAAGAAACTGGTAACAAAATACCTTCCTTAATAAATTAGCCCAGTAGTGGTAAAAGTCACCAAAAAGAATAAAGAAACACAGTTGCACCCAACCCAAATAGTAAATCCTCCAAAAATAGAAATCATGACAGTTATTTAAGAGTGAACAAAGAAATAGCACTGCCAGTAGGAAAGTATAAAAGAACTTTTTAAAAAGAAAACATGGACCTAAAATGCTAAGTGAGACAGGACAATAGGAAGATGTGTACTATTTATTTGAATAGAAAATGATAAAAAGGGTTTGCAAATACATTTCTCATCTTGGTCTCTATTTTTAAAATGTCACATTTATCCTGTAAGAAAGCATAAAAGAAACCAGTGTGATTAGAAGGAAATAAGAAGAGAACCAATATTTATTGAACACCTTTCCCGTAATAAATGGTGACATATTTTATTCTTTTTAATCCTCCCGACAGTCTCACAGTAGATCAATATTTTATGGACACGAAAAGTGAGTCTATATAACTTGTCTCATCGCAGTGCTCTTTGTAAAAAAAATGTAGCTGGATTAAAATCCAGATACTCTTTACTCTGAAAGTTCCACTTTGGTGTCAAGTAAGTCTATGAAAGGAAAATCAAGTATTGCTTGCAAAAATAGCTAGACTCTTAGTTCTCCGGGCACAATAAGCACATTATAGCCTTGAAGTTGTCACTGTTTTTTGATTGAAAAACCACAAGATATCATTTCATCAAAATGTATAGACACAAACAAACAAAATCTTGAAAAAAATTGATACACAAATTCTAATAAAGAAAAGCAAACCCGAAATCAGGGAGTCATTTTAAAATAGTTTAAAGATCTGTCAAAGTCAATGTGGAATTATCAGGTTTACAAAATTTATGGAGTGAGGTTAGTGATGTAGTTTAGATATATTTAGCAATAAGCAGAGTAAAGGGGTAAGGTCCACGACTTCTAGCAGTTCAGAATTTTGCTGAAGCACCTGTTTGAATTACCCATATCGATGTGTGGAATGACTCATTTAGCTTTATAAATTATTTTAGTAATGCATTTATAGAATCATTAAAAATCCAAAAGGGTCACTTATGAGCTTCATGAATTTACTTCACTTACTGAATTTTATGACAGAAATTACATTCTATAATAGTATTGGGGGTTTTAAAGATTCATGAAATTATCAGTACTGGTCCCTTGAGGAGAATGTCAGTGGTCTAGTATTAAATGAAATGTCACTGTTTAGGACTGGTGGCCTGAACCCTCAGTCAATAGCAAGGAAATCAGCCAGATTGCTTTCCTAAGATAGGAGCCCGACATTATGGTGCTGCATAAGAGACCATTTAGATGATGAACAATAGCTAGAAAAACTATCAGGAAGAACCAGACCCATTCATTTAGCCTTACAGATACTTGTGAGTTTGCACTTAATATTGGGTACAATTTTTGAATATTACTTCTTTTTAGAGAACACCTAACAGAAGATCTGCTAATATGTACCAGGAATGTTATTTATATTATGTCATTTAGTTTCCATGGCAATCCTATCAGACAGGTATTAATTTTATTGTCATTGCTATTTAAAGGTAAGTAAACAGAGGTTCAGAGAGGTGAAGTACTTTACTGAAAATCACACGAGTTAAGACATGCCGAAGCCTAGATTTGAATGCCTCTATATGTTCTTTCCTTCTGTTGTGCAGTCAGTCTCTGTCATAGCAGGCCATGTGAAGAAGAAAGAGAAGGAGGAAAGGGGAAGAAAAGAGGTGTAAAGATAAAAGTTGAAATGGCAAATATTTATTTTTATTAATCTTGAAAGCTGTGGAGAATATGAACATAAAATTCATTCATTGATTCCTGATACAGATACATTTATAAAAACATGCATTTTTGTTTTTATATTAGATAGTAAGTCAGGATGAATCCTAATTTCTGATGTGCTGTGTAATGACATTACAGAAATGATTAGAAAAAAAATGGGGTAACACCTATTTACATGGCATGCCTCCTGACTTTTTGAGGGTGACATAAATAAAATATGGACATTTTCTTAGAAGAGAATCTTTATTATCATTCAGAGATACAATGTCATATATTTGTAAAGGATTATCAAACACTATCCTGGTAATCAGGAAATTTGATGACTCCAAGATTATAGTTTAAAGAGATCCACTTTGCATTTTGAATTCATGAAAATTCATTTATTTATCCAACAATAATTTATTTGGTTTTCTACTAAATGCTAGGTAATGTGCTGGCATAAGAATTTTAGAAAAGACTTTCTTAGTGTCTATTGGGTAAAAAAAAGTCATAATGCATTTTCAGTAACACAGAATACACTAAAAAAATGTAAGATGAGCACAGAATCTAATCTTGGATGGGTAGTAATAATAATGAAACTTCATGAAGAAGCTGATATCTATACCTTGATGCATTAGTTACATACTGGTTGGAAGCCTACTATGGACCAGACACTATTCTAAGAACTAGCAATAAATTAGTGAACAAGTTAACTTTTAAATCCATATTACTATTGCAACATCCATATAAAGAAGATGAAAGGAATTAATGAAATAAGAATAGAAATCAGCAAAATGGAAACTAAGCATTAATGAGGATAATGAACCAATACCTGGTTCTGTGAAAAGATTGATAAGTTAGAAAAGACTTGGTAAGGCTGACCAAGGGTGGGGGGGGGTGAAGGTGGAAAAATGCACTATGAAAAAGGAGAGATATCTATAGATACAATATTACAAAAATAATATAATAATATTATAAAAATATATACATGCCCAAAACTGCAAAAATCTAAATAAAATGGATAAATTTCAATAAGGAATATTGTAGTGGACCTTTATTATTCATTTTGGCTGAATAGCATCTGAATTCCCTTCCCTTTGTTCAAGATAGTCCTTACCTTATTGGTAGAAAGGCAATGGAGAGATATTCAAGTAAGACGAAAACAACATGTGCAAAGGCCCAGAGAGAGGCAAGAGACAATTAGCAGCACTGTTCAGAGAGCATAAATAGCGTGTCTGGAGAACTGAAAGGAGAAACAGGTCCCAAATCATCAAGATTATTGTAAGCTATTTAAAGATTTTAGATTTTTTTCCTGGCATCAACAGAGAGTCACTCTCTGTTTGGGGAAATTGGATGATCATGGTGATACTGATGATCTTGATAACTTCTAACATTGTTTTAGTACTTTTTACATGCCAAGAATAGGGTACTTAGTGCTTTATGTGAACTATCTCAATTAAATCTCATAGGAACTCAGTAAGATCAATATTCCTATTATGTGAATTTTAAAAGTAAAGAAATAGGTTAGCAAATTTAAAAAGTTCAAGAAAAGAATATATAAGAAAAACAAAAACAAAAACAAAAACAAAAAAACCCAACCAGCTTCTTTCAAAAAACCTGAATGACATTTGGGTTCAAATACTAGATTAGATGTCTCTGGAATATATAACATACATAAAGAAGAGAGGGATTCTGCATCCAATGCTTAGTACTAGATGAAGCTTCAGCATCTCAAGTCTGCTTATTCTCAGTTGTGGCAGGTGACCAACAGACAGTGAGAGTGCACAAGTTTGGATTTATTACTGGAAATATATAAGACAGTCAGGGGGATCCATGAGATACGTGGGGGAGGAATTGCACAGGAAGTATTAGAAAGTATGGATTTTCAATAAAACACCAGACACCATGGAAGAATTACTTGAGACTGTGGCCCCTGCATTTTTAGTGACACTGGTCTGCACTGTTTCTGTTTGATTCTCTCTAGCAGTGCAAAGCAACCTGAGTTTAAGAGCAAAGAAGGCAACACACATAGGTTGATTCAGCTGTACATTTTGTGTTTGGTTAAGTGTTCAAGAAAATGAAATAGCTTTGTGAATCAATTACCTTTCTTTCTTCTACAGATTCTACTGAAGACCAAATTATAAATGGTTAGAAGGCGCCAGGAGGAGACTTGACCTTTCATCCCTAACAAAAAAGGAAAATAAGGTACCAATTCTACAGACGGTAGATCAGCATCATCCTGGTAAAAAAAGTAGAGGTAATTAGACTTACACATGGACATTCATCATTTGCACTTAGCATGTCTTAACATTCTTTCACATTTTTTTTGATTTAGAATTTTTTTTTGGTAAGAGAAAAAGTATTCTAAAGTCTGAAAAATTCTTCTATAATCCCTTAATACCTACATACCTACCATCTTAGCTAATGCATGATTTAAATGGAATTAAAATATTCTAAAAAAAAAAAACTTACGAATTTGGACTGAAGATCACGTATTTATGGATAACACAGTCTGTTTATTAGGCAACATAATTATGTTTAGGACGTTAGTGAATCTCTTAACTCTAGGACTTTAGGTAGACAAAAAAAAACCAAACAAACTGTGATTCACAAAATTCTAGCTAGCATGCTAAATTAATCAATCTATGACAGCATTGCCCATTGTTAATAAATATAACAAACACATTGTGATAGTCTATATGTGAAACTCTATTTTATAAACTAACGTTTCTTCTGAGCATTCAACATTCAAATGCACCCTTAAAATAAAAAATCTCTTGTATCTAACTCAAACTTGGTAGTCACCACTTGTGAAACTGAAAAGAAATCTTATTTTTCAAAAAACATTCCAACCATTATTAAATGCAAAAAAAAATGTTCACATGTAAACAGCATTTAAATGAATAAAATGGTCAATATTTGTTTTATGTCAAATAAAAATAATAGCTATTATTTTGCCAGTTTCTATATTTGGTTTGCTCCATTAGCCAAGAAGAAGTTATTGAATGTTTATTCGACTAGGAACTAAAAGTAGAAGATCATAATCATCAGACTAAACTATCAAACTCAGCATTGAAAAATGAGTGCAGTCATATAAAACTGCTTTTATCTGTCTTCTTTCCTGTAAAAATACAGAGGAATCATTTAGCGAAACAATGCTAAATTATATAAGCATTCAAATCATTTTAAAAATAGCTATTAAAGTTGTTAAAACTGCAGAGAAGCAGTTATCTGTTGATCCAAGTTATATGGTTTAGTACTTCTTACCAACCTAAGTGAATATGGAAACAAGATGCTGTATACATGACAATTATTAAAAGGAGAATTAATGAAATCACCTTCCCTCACTCTTTATCTACATACCACTCTTTACAAAGCAAGTACATATAATTTTTCTCCCATATGTTAATTTTTGTTAATATAGTCAGACCTTAAAGTAGTTCATTACTTTGAAAATTTAAAAATATATGTCTATTTCCCTATTACCTTTCAGAAACAGGGCCTTTTTGTCTGTCTCCCTCTGTATAATGACAAATATTCACAGGCTTAGTATTATATTCGTATTCATATCCCAACGCTCCTATGTAAACAAATCCATAACATGACACAGATAGAGTGGCCAGGACAATCAGGGTCCACCCATTCTACTGATGAGTTAAACCTGAGCTGTTTTTGGTTTATGTTACTTTTTTTAGCTGGGGGCAGTGACCCTATAAATTGCTAACTCTCCTTGGAGTTTCCTTTAGTGTTTGCCTCCTCTAGTACTTACTCAAAACTGAAGTCAGTTACTGAATCATAGAGCAATAGCATCTGAGACGTAGAACTGTTGAGGCCTCCTCTAATGTTCTAAAGGGTGGCCCCCAAAACTATATGTGCATGTCCTAAATTTGTACCTGTGGATATTACCTTATGTGGCAAAAGAGAGGTTTGTGATAAGGCTCTGGAGGGGAGGATCTTATCGGGGATCATCTAGAGGGGCCATAAATCATAAGTGTCCTTATAAGAGAGAGGCAGAAGTTCTGAGACAGACTACAGAGGACAAGGCCATGTGAAGTGGAGGCTGAGGGTGGAGTGATAGGACTGCCGATCGCTGAATGTTGAGGACTACCAACAGCCACCAGCAGCTGAGAGAGAGGCATAGGGTGTCTCTTCCCCAAGAAACTCTAGAGAAAATGAAGCAGCTGACACCTTGATTTCAGACTTCTGTCCTCTAGAACTGGAAGAAATCAGTTTCTTCTTTTAAGCTACCAATTTTGTGGTAATTTATTACAGCAACTACATGAAACTAATACACCATCTATTGCAGTCTTGTGTATCTTCAAGGGAGGGATTTTTTTGACAAATGGATGTCCAGGTTCCCCTTGCTGGTTCAAGTATAAGCTGACCTCTAGGTAACGAAAGAGGATTTTCTAGTACTGCCTGGCTTAATCATCAGCATAGTCTTTTCACCAAGCTGAAATCTGCTTCCTGACTGTCCCTCTACAGACCCACTACAATTTACAGGTGACACATTAGTTCTCTGTTATAACATAGATCAACTCTCTTCTTATAAAAAATCCCTTTGCAGATCTGAAGACAGTATTAATCCCCTTTTAATCTTCCTTGCATAACCTGCAATGCTACCTATTTCCCATAATCTAGCTAAAAGCTGTCCTGTGAACCTCTCTCAATGGTCTTCTCTGGACTTCTTTCCCTGAGAGTGAAGGATACTTAATTGTGAACCTGTACGCCCCATGATACTTGACACATCAAGACACATGCAAACATGAGAATACAATATCTTGAAGTATCTGGAGGTTGCAGTGTGTGAAAATGGAGGCAAAGCAATGTTTCTAAGAATAAGAAGGAGCAGAAAGAGAGATACAAATAGAAATATATAGGTAGGGAGACCATGATAGAAATAAAAAGAGTGAGAAAGACATAACACAGCCAGTAGACCCATCAATCTCTCATTTGTGCAGAATCACTGGATCATAATGAATAGGAATAGGGAAAACTAGAAGTGGGAAAAGATTTCCTAAGGAAAGATTGTTAGGGAGCTTTGGATAATACTAATAAATAATCATTAAAAGTTTACCAAGTACAAATCAAGCATTGTGCAAAAAACTGTAAATATAATATCTCCGTTATCATTATAGTAACTTGAAGTGAAATTTGATTTTATTATATCAAATTAAGGATTAAGAAACTATTTGAAATTATTATTACAAATTAAAAATGAAGAAAGAGATTTAAATTATTCACTGAAATCATGCTCCCTATAAATTGTGAAGCTGGCATCTGAACCCAACATTCTCTGGTTGCTAAGATGACTTCTTAAGCATTCCAGTAATGCTGCCTCCCAATCCAAATAACCATGAATCATACTATTATTACTACTGAACTGTCTTTATTACTATTTCTTCCTCCTTAAACTCTCTTTCTATCCCCATGCCTTCTCTTCTTTGAACACCAGACTAAGGTCTGCAAACTTAACTTGAAAACTAGAAAAGAGTCCTTGAAATGTGAAATCAGAGGACTGGAACCATCAGACCAAAACTAACATTGAGCGCAATATATGAAACAAGATATGTAACCTATTTATGTGTATCTGTAGCATATCTGAAAAATATTTCCAGAAAAAACCACAGCACAATCTTGCCACACATAATTGTGTGACGTATATCTGGAAATAGATGTTTTATTAATACTGTGGTTTTCCTTACCTTAAAGCCGCATTCACTGCTATTTTCTTTGTAACCTCTTTCATTTAAATAAGATACCGGGTCTATTTTCTATATCTTTGTTTAGAGGCTACAGATATTATTACCCTTAATTACTTCCCTATGTGGCTTTAAATTGAAATTACCTCTATAATTACTTTCCCCTGAAATTTCTATGGTGAAATTCTGCAAGTAAATGTTGATGGCTTCTAAATGAAGACATTTGGTCTGTGCTGTAATCATCAAGCAGGTAAAAGATTTTATTTAGTTTTGGAAAGTTTAAACATTTCGAGTAGTCCTGTCATCTCTTTTTACTCATTTATTTATGATTCAAGAAATTAATCCTAACAAAGTCTTTGATTCTGTGTAGTATGATGCTATCACAGCAACTCTGTTGGTTTTTAATAATTGATATAAAGTTTTAAATGAAGTGTTTAATTGTGTTTGCAGATAGTTTCCTGAGCCATAAATAGCCAACTGGCGAAATCTTTTTTTATTATCATTGACATTAGGTAATCAACTTGTGCATTTTCATTGAAATGAGATCCAAGGAGCTTGGTGCCAGCAAGGTCATCACAACTCAAAAAGAACAGGAGAACATTTCAGGTCACCATGAGTCACAGAGGGCAAATAGAACTTTGCATATATCCTTACCATAGCAATGTATCCAATAATTATTTTCCCTAGAATCAGTTTCAATTCAAAACACTGCACTGATCTCTGCATGGAAATCTAATTATTCTTCCCACTCATAAAAATAGGCTACTCTTGCTATTTCTCTTGTCGCTTTCAGTTCATGCACATGAAAATAGAATTTAAATAACTGCAATGCCATTTGTTAAATGATGTCCTAGAAGAATTAGTTTTTCTTTAAAAAGTGAATACTACAAAGTTCTCTGTACCTATTTTACTACCTAAGGAAGTTATTTGCCATTTGCTGAATCAGAGATGAGCTTTATAAAATACATAATATTTTTATTTTAATTATTACTGCATGAGTCACAGTTTTCATAAAAATCTGCCTTTAGTTTTAGCAGAATTGGCAAAGCTATATATTTTTAAATGACTGAATTTTCATTTAGAATCCTATTATTTTTACTAAAAGATGAGTGTATTATTCATCAAATAGAAAACAGAAATTTTCATATGAAGATATGTGGATTATTTTAAAAACACTGTCTCATTATTTAACATTATTTGAGATAAAGAATTAAAAGAATATATTTCAGTAGGAAGAATTAGATGATAAAATGGAGGCAGTGGTGAAGTTATGGTGCTTTGCTCTTGAATTGTCAAGACAAAAAAATTGCAAAACTTAAAGACTTTATGGGCTTATACAGAAAGCTAAAGCCTGTGCTTCTAAAATACAACAAATGTGAAACTATTTACAGAACATGATTATCTCTAATTTTATGAAAACTTCACCCTGGAAAATGGGCCCAACTTATATTTTACTTTCCAAGCACAAACTCTGGACCATGAATATTTCATAATGTTTGACTCTGGGACCATCGAAGCTATGGATTCTCATTTGTTCTGAATGTATTCAGAGTACTCACCTAGTACTAGAAGTATTGATGCTCTAAAGTGTTAAATATTATAAAGCAATGTGATTCCATATAAATATACCAGGATGATTTTCCTAGTGCTACTAGATATAGAGATCCTTTACTCATGCTTTACAAATAATAATAATAAGTGCTTATGTTACAAATTTTTACAAAACAATGGTAAAATTTTATGTTACACAGCATCAGGTCTTTCAATAGACACAGAGTTAATATGGTGATCATAGTATGTGGACTCTTCAGCATGTAATGATAAAAGAGTACTCAAGTCCTAGACTGGCCTTGTCTGATCTATCCCAATCTACTGTCTTCTCTAGACTGAAATGGTTTACATGGAGACTGACATGTATTTCAACATAATGAAACAAATTTTAGTAAGCAGAATGGGAAGAATAATGAACTAATTTTATATTTATTAAAATATGCTTTGAACTTTATGAAATACTATTATAAATAAAAGTAAACTATGAACATATCAGGAGATCAGGTGATTTATCAATTGAGGAAATGATCTTAGTCTCAATGTTTAATTTTAAAAGATAAAATTATACAAATTTACACAATTTACTTAGAAGGCTTAGACACATTGAACATGCATGACTACATTACTAAATTAAGATAAATAATAGACATTACTTTGAAAAAAATAGTTTTTATATAGATAAACATCTCTATGCAGTCTGTAAGTAGTCTGCAACCGGGAATCACAATGAAACACAACTAGTTAAAACTCCTTAATGAATTCTAACTATAAATAACTATACTCCACAAATGGAAATGCATAGAAAGAATATGTTTTTGTCATGGACTATGGATAAGATCATAACTTTCTATTCTAATCTACTTGTAATATAAATTATTGCTAAATTGATGAAAGTGTCATATTAGCCTTCTATATATTTGGTGATATTTTTAAAAAATGTTGACTTATTTATTTTGAGAGAGAGAGAGAGAGAGAGCATGAGCAGGGAAGGGGCAGAGAGAAAGGGAGAGAGAGAATCCCAAACAGGCTCTGCTCTGTCAGTGAAGCCTGACACAGGGCTTGATCTCATGAACAGTGAGATCAGGACCTGAGCCAAAATCAAGAGTTGGATGCTTAACAGACTGAGCCACCTAGGCATCACTCAGAGATATTTTGTAACAATTCTTATTCTTCCCTTTCTTATGAATGGTAGGCTACCATAATATTCTATGAAATCACGTTTTTCCTCTGAGAAGTGTTTAACATCTGCATGGTTAGCTACATTTGGACTATTTTGAAGACCAGGTAAAATGTGATAGGTGATTTACAAATCAGAACATAAATTACAGCTTTAGAGAAACATATCATACCTTTTCTTCTTTGAAATTTATGTCCAATAATTCAAACCATTTTAACAATACTTATTGAGCAAATGTACTTTTCAGGAGTGTGAGATCCTAATGATTCATAGGAAATGATCATTGACCATCTTTTCATATGGCCCTTAGTTGTAGGAATTTTTGCCTCTGAGAGGACTGGGGCACAGATTATTCCACCATAACATCAAATTAAGAGTAGAATCAGGCTCAGCATAAGACATATAATTTCATCTACCACCCAGAAAGGCGAATGTTGTACTTATTAACTTCTTAACTGCGTCTACATTAACAGTCTAGAAAGCAACATCATTTGCATATATTTTCATTATAACATATGAAATAAAATAATGCAAAAAAAAAGAAATAAAATTGACTAAAAAATCTTAATTCTTAGGCAATGTCAGGTTTTCCTCTGCAGTTAAATGCTTATAAGAATACCAAAGGGGAAATAATAAGCAATATTGCCATCCAATGGTGAAATTGTAACATTTAAAGTATATTAAAAATAAAGATAAAGATAGGAATATAGGACCATATCTCAAAATTACTAGAAATATCTTTCTTTTGACTACCTGCGTTTTCTGGGAAATATAAAGGGAATATCTGCATGGTATTAATATAGTAAGTGCTAATCTAAAATAAGAATTCAAGGCACCTGGGTGGTTCAGTTGGTTAAGTTTTCGACTTTGGCTCAGGTCATGATCTTATGGTTCATGAGTTTAAGCCCCACTTTGGGCTCTGTGCTAGGCTCAGCTCAGAGACTGGAGACTGCTTCAGATTCTGTGTCTCTCTCTCTTTGGCCCTCTCCTGCTCACACACACACACACACACACACACACACTCTCTCTCTCTTTCCATCTCTCTCTCTCTGTCTCAAAAATAAATAAACATTTAAAAATGTTTTTTAAATAAAATAAAATAAGAAAAATTCACTAAGGGTGAGTTTTCACCTCTTTCCAACAAAGAACAAGAGAAGTTCCACTTCCTATCATTTAATTATCAAAGAGGTAGGAGAATAGAGTTTGAAAAACTTATTAATATCATTATTTTTATTCTTTATTTTACATTATGCTTAGCAAATATTTTCCTTTCACAGTCAGTTAAAGATATTCCTGAAATTTGTCCCCTCTTAAAAGACTTCAGAACTAATCTGTCTCTCTCCCAAACCCCCAGACACATTTGCCTACACTGTTGTTTATAATTGTTTGATTTACTTTAGAATCATTGACATATTTGTTGACACACAGCTTTAATTGGGAAAAGGACAATGTCTTAATGGCTAAGAGACCAACTGTAAATAATTGTTGAATATAGAATTGTCTTAACTTTGAATGTCTCTGGATTTATAAATTTGCATGTTCATACTGAAATAGCTGTATTTCACCAGTGATGTGCATTTTATCTCATTTGTAAAATTCAAAGAGCCACTTCAAATTTCCCAATATGTGGACATTTTTGCTAAGTTAAATGGCAAGAGGAGATTACAGTAACTAAAATTGGATTGTTATAACTGATAAATAATAAAGTGCTTGTAAAATACCTATTATTATGCCTATTATACGGAATGTACTCAATAAATAGTAGTTGGCAAAATTGTGCTGTTGCTGGTAATGACAATGATTATTCAAGCTGCTTTGGCTGGATTTTATTAATCTGATATCCCAGATATGTACATTTATAAAGAAGAAGAAGTATATTTTTATATCTCAGAGTTTAATACTGCAGTAATCAACTTATATATGTATTATTATTATTAAATTACATAGTATTCATTCAATTATTCAAGAAATATTTAAAATGCATCCATTTTCTAGCTGCTAGCTGTGTTAGGTATTAGAAATGGAGGAGTAAAGCAGATAGATGTAGTCTCTGCCCAAATGAAAATAGTATCATGAATAAATGGATATTGAACAAGTAATGACAACTATGTTAAGTGCTATGAACATGGTCATTAGGTAGCAATAGGAGAAGGTCCTCCCTACAGTGAGACACTCAAAGAACGTCATCTGAAGGAAGCTAAGGCCCAAGGATGAGTAGTAGTTAACTAGGTGACAGTTGGGCAAGGAAAGGGGAGTTGCAGGAAGAAGAAACTGCTGAAAAGACAGTTTGGAGGTGAGATGAATCTGGAACTTTTGAGGCACTAAGAGCTTCATTTCATTTAAGAGAGACAGAATGCAAAGTAGAATTGGAAACCTAAGCAGGATCTTTTGAACTATGTCAAGGATATTCGACTTACCTTAAAGGTTAGAAGTACTAGGCAGCACATGAATGCAAGAAAAATAAGTAAACATATTGCTTTGAGTGGGAGAAGTGTTTTTATCCATGGGTGACAAGTGTCTGTGTAGATAATCACAAAGAATCTACAAAAAAATCTCCTAGAATTAATACATGAATCAAGATGGATGGCAGAATTCAAGGTCAACTTACAAAAGTCAATCATATTCCTATACACAAAATTTATGTGGAAAGGCTAAGAAACCAAAGAGTCAACATTTTAAATAAGCACATTGGTGAAGGATTCACATTACCCAATTTCAAGTCCTATTAATATAGCTATAATAAGTCTGTTGAAACTGGACTCCCAAGTTTTGCTTAAAAGATAACCCCATTCATACTCTTCATTGGTGTGTTTCAGGTTGGTTGATCTCACTCCTGCTTCAGCAAAATGCCTTGCGATTATGTGCACATCCACACACCCTGTGTTAAGTGTGATTCCAAGAAGCCAACCCTGAGTCAAGGTCTTGTAAGTTATTTACTATGGAGGACTATCATGGAGGTTGTTAAATGGGTGGGGAAAATAAGACACAAAGAAGTAGTTCAGTCAAAGTCCTGAGGATGGTACCTTCAGAATGTTCCTGCCGTTAGGCCACAGATTGCCCCTACAGAAACCAGTGAGCTGGGCTTTTTACCAGTTTCTCAGTTGGCTTTAAAGAGAATTTGGCTGGCACCCAATGCAGACTCTTGTTATTTCTTTTGCAATTGATTTGAAGCTTAGCGAATATCAGTTTTCCTCAAACATCTATGAGCATAGTGGAGATATTTAGAAATCAACTCAAAAGAGCAGAAGGTAGAGCCAAAAGACAGAAAGAAGTAATCCTATGAATGCATAACCCTGAATGCAGCTTTGCCTAAAGCCAGATTCTTCCTTAATGCTTCAATTACTCCAAGTTAGTCAGACTGATATATTCTTTTCTTACCTTCTTTTTCTTTGTTCAAGCCAGTTGAATTGGGGTTTTGGTCATTTCACAAAATAGTGAAAACTGATACAGGGACAAAAAGAATTCTTCTAAAAGGAAGTGATTCCAGAAAAGCATTTTAAAGGATATACGGGAGTTAACTGAATAGTTTGCTCTGACTTTTACAGGTTTCGAAGAGTGTATTAAAGAATTGCAGAACGTGAAGAGGTATAACCATATCAGACTTACCATGATGAATTCAAGTATTTATTTTTATTAATGTTTTAGTGTTTTATTCATTTTTTGAAAGAGAGAGCGTGAGTGGGAGAGGGGCAGAGAGAGATGAGGACAGAGGATCCGATGCAGGCTCTGTGTTGACAGGGTGATGCTATCAAGCCTGATGTGGGGCTTGAACTCACGACCTGAGCTGAAGTCAGAAGCTCAACAAACTGAGCAAACCCAGATATCCCTATTTTAATGTTTAAAACAGAGAAATTCATGAAGAAAATCTTGTATATATCCATTTATCCATCTGCCAAAATTACTAGGTGTTACTATTTTGTCAATATAAGTTATCAGATAGATTTGAAATCTGCCCCTCCCTCACTTATGCTCTGTGTATATATATATATATATATATATATATATATAGAAAGGACACATAAGAACAAAAACTGCATACATAAATATAATAAAATTATCTTGTTTTATGCTACATTTCAATTAATATATTTTCATATACTCATTTATTTAATATGAAATTCCATAGAATCTCATCATACTACCTATCTCTACCTTATTTATATTTTACAAATATATCTTTTAAATCCGTTTATCTTCAAACATTATGCATTATTTTACTAAGTATATCACTTATAATCAGTGAAAAGCTGAGTTCTTAAAAATCCAATCTAAGTCTTTTTATTCTAACAGGAGAAGTAAGTTTTATTTTTAAAAATTTAAATAGGTTGCTGATATATTAAAGTTTATTATGCCATTTTATTTTGGAATTTACACTTACAACATTTTATTTCTTTTTTTCTTCTTTCCTGACTGCTTTTTGGTTAGGTTTTCTTTATTTACTTTCCTCTACCCAGTAAGCTTCTATTTCTATTTCTATTATTCTAGTAAATTATATTTAAGTGGTAACATTTCTATCTCTTTCCTCCTCACTGAAAAACAAGCACTGTAGGACATAAAGTATA
The DNA here is from genome assembly GCF_023721935.1 of Panthera uncia. Classification (NCBI taxonomy): domain Eukaryota; kingdom Metazoa; phylum Chordata; class Mammalia; order Carnivora; family Felidae; genus Panthera; species Panthera uncia. The sequence goes on along the minus strand of NW_026057586.1, from coordinate 41,521,447 downwards.
GTCTTAGGAAATGTATTCTCATACAGATAGGGCATTTAAAATATTCCTACTCTGGGACACCTGGATGGCTCAATCAGTTGAGCGTCCAACTCTTCTTGATTTCAGCTCAGGTCATGATCCCAGGATTGTGGATCAAGCCTCACATAGCTTTCTGTGCTGAGGCTGGAGCCTGCTTAAGATTCTCTCTCTCTCTTCCTCCACCCTTATCCTCAATTGCATTCTCTCTCTCTCTCTCAAAATAAATAAACAAATAATAAATGAATAAATATTCATGCCCTGCTTGCATAAGAAAGTCATCTCTCTTCTTTACATTGACTTTTTATAAGAGGGACCAGGAACCTAAATAGGAAAACGGTTGCTAATATTATGTGTGTGTCTTGGGTGTGTGGATGTAGGATAGACTCCCACATATGGAGTAACAGGTTCAAAAGAAATATGTTAAAGGTGATTAAATTTCCAAAAGACTTTTCATGACTGAAATAGTGGACACATTGGGAATATTCTCCAGTATCAACTCAGATGATCATTCTAGCTTAGCCTCTGAAACTCCACATGGGAAAAATAATCTTCATCTTCTTCCCATGCTTTCTTTTAGCATAAAGAGACAGAATTAGATCCATACAAGAAGCTTAGAGGGGCACCTGGGTGGCTCAGTTGGTTAAGCGTCTGACTTCAGCTCAGGTCATGATCTCACGGTTCATGAGTTCGAGCCCCGCGTAGGGCTCTGCACGGACAGCTCAGAGCCTGTGACCTGCTTCGGATTCTGTGTCTCCCTCACTCTCTGCCCCTCCCTCACTTATGCTCTGTTTCTCTCTCTATCTCTCTCTCTCTCAAAAATAAATGAACATTTAAAAATATTTAAAAGAAAAGAAAAGAAGCCTAGAAAGCCTGTGTGGGAATAATATGGTGAAGGGTTTATTATCACAGATTTTGGAAATAGATCTAGTCACAATGAGGATCATCCTCTGAAGAAAGGTAAGCTCTCACCTGTTTGCCCCCAAATGACAAAGATATGTATAAATTTTGTGTTTTAAAATACAAATATAAGGTTCTAGAGTACTCTTTACCACTGTAACAGCTTTGTGGGTTTCTAACAAATAGTGCTTGTGGGCTTCCGTGAACTTATTTTACCACTGAATGCTTGTATATAGAAGAGTCACACTCTCAAGTATTATACAGGTGCCTGAATAATAGGCATCTTAATTCTACTTGGCATCAGTTAGTGTGTTTTATGACATAGATTGTGCTTCCATCTCAGTCATCCTGCAACCCATGTTTGCTGTTTGCTGGAAACACTGTGCCTTAGAAATATGAGGTTTTCATGGCTTTTAAAAGAGCAAAGGGAGGAGAGAACTGGCAGAACAGAAAAGTGCACTCTGATCAGATTTTAATGCATGTGCATTTGTTTCTTTGTTTGTTAGGCATTTTATCAAATGCAGAGAGGGCAAGAGGGGTTCTATGTTGTCCAGTAGAGATAGGTCATAATTCTGGGGGGAAACTATTGAAAAAGTCTAGCTTTGTCTGAAATGTTGACACAAGGAGCCCAGACATGAATGAGGCCAGAAAGAAAATATCACAGGGATCTTGACCGGGTCAATTAAAGTTTGCCTTTCACTGAGCATTCCCAGGGGCATTTAACAATGGCAAGAGTTAGGAGCACAGACCATCGTGGAAGTTTGTGGAAGGGGTCACAGTGATCATTGCCTTCTCCTGAATTATGTGCCAAAGAATGAGGGAGGAAAGAACACTCATTCTCCCACAAAGACAAAAGAGTTCCGTTTGAATCATTTAATTCTTAAACCCTCATTTGAAATCTTTCTAGGGCTTTTTTTTAACAATATAATTTGTAAATAGCCAACATATGGAAACAACTTCAGTTTCCATCAATAGAAAAGTAAATAAGGAAGATGTGGTACACACACACACACACACACAGTGAAATATTATGCAGCCATAAAAAGAATGAGATTATGCCATTTGAGACAACATGGATGGACCTAGAAGGTATTGTGCTAAGTGAGATAAGTCAGACTGAGAAAGACAAATACCCCATGATTTCACTCATATGTGGAATCTGAAAACACAAAACAAAATAAATGTTTAAACCAACGACGAGCAGAATCAGACCTATAAATACAGAGAAAACTGATGGTTGTCAGATGGGAAGAGGAAGGAGGTTGGGCAAAATGAATAAAGGGGAATGGTATATATTAACTTCTAGTTGTGGAATGAATAAGTCATAGGAATAAAAGTCACAGCATAAGTAATATAGTCAATGATACTGTAATGGTGATGAATGGGGACATAAGCTATACTTATGAACATAGCATAAGGTATAAACTTATTGTATCCTTGTACAACCAAAACCAATGTAACATTGTGTGTCAACTATACTCATATATATATATATATGTGTGTGTGTGTGTGTGTGTGTGTGTGTGTGTATAATATGTATTAGAATTAATTCATTCAATGACTATTTATTGAGTGCTTACTATGTGCTAAGCACTTTTTTAAAAAATGTTTATTTTTGAGAGAGAGAGAGAGAGAGAGAGAGAGCGCATGTGGGGGAAGGGCAAAAAGAGGGAGACAGAAGATCTGAAGCAGGGTCCACACCAACAACAGACAGCGTGATGTGGGGCTTGAACACATGAACCACGAGATCATGACCTGAGCCGAAGTCAGGTGCTCAACTGACTGATACACCCAGCTGCCCCTGTGCTAGGCACTTTTATAAGTGCTTGAGATATATCAGTTAAAATAATTAAAAAGAGAAAAAGCTGTACCTTTGTAGAACTGATATTCTAATCGTCAGATAGTAAAAATATATTAAAAAACTAAGAAATTATCAGCCAAAACATGATGAATAAGAAAAGCACATTGCTTGTTATAAGCTGGCACATGTTGAGAAATATAACATGGTCAAGATGAGATGAGTTGCAGTTTTAAGGTTGGTCAGAGTAGGCCTTAATGAGTTCAAAAAACTTTGAAGAATATAGGGAATGAGGAAAATAATAGGCCTACAAATAGCATTCCAGAAAGAGGGAATGAGAACAAGGTCCTGAGCAGTAACATGTTGTGTGTATCAATAAACAACAAGAAGGCCATGCATGCTTGAAGTCAAGTGAGTTGAAGGGACAAATACGAAAAGATGAAGTCTTAAAAGTGATGGGGACCACATGATACAGGGCTCGGTAGGCCTTTGTATGTACTTTGGTTTTTGCTCTGAGTAAAATAGAAATTGTTGGAAGATTTTGAATATATCTTTTGAATAAATAAAACATGTTTAAAAGTCCTTAGACACCCCATTCTATTAATGTTTTAATAAGACACAATTCAGTTTGCTTTTATAAGGCTGGAATATACAAAGAGAAGCTTAAACCATTTTCTATTCAATGTCAGTTCCTTCTTCTGAATAATTAATGTTTTTCAGAGTTCATGCCTAGTGAATGGTTGAGTCTTTATTCCACTCTTGCTTTAGACTCTTTCCAACTTCTGCCTAAGGTAAACTGGCATTTGAGGAGGGATTCTCCATTCTTGAATGTGCATTCAAGCACAGAAGGTACTCCATTCTCTCTTACAGAAGAGGATTCTTATTGACACTAAATTCGCCTTTTGGTAACTGAAATGGATACTTTTCTTTTAAACAGAATATAATATTGAAGTTTGTTTTTAGTAGATGAGCAATTCCATTTTCTATCACTGTGCCATTTAGAGTCTCACTGACATTAAGGTATTAGAAAATATCACTGAAATCTTGTACATGACATGGTAGGATCACTGACCCAACATGTTTTCTCTATCCTCTCCTTGTTCCCAACTACTTTTTTTCCCATTAGACCACACACACACACACACACACACACACACACACCCTCAATGTTGGGAATATATAGAAAGCTACTGGCTATTTTTTCATCCCTTTCCATGCCATCAAATCAATCCTTTTATTGATTTGAATGATTGTTCAGTGAAGAGCATGAATCCAAAGATGGTAGGTGGATCTTCCCACTACTGCTGAATTCAGACATACACACTGATGTAACTGTCATCCCAGTATTACCTGGTCATACTCATGATGTTGGAACACACTAATTATTTCCAGATTTTATATAAATAATTTTCTCCTATCAACCTAGAAATCTGGCTTATCTTGCTCTTTAATTCAGGCTGGTGTAAGGCACTCTTATCTGGATGGTACTTGAAATTAAGAGAGTGACATACATTCTCCCACCAGAAGCCAAAACCAATATATTCTGCACTTCTGGAAAATGTTGACGTCAATGACTTGTCTCTAGTCTAATGTCACTGAGAAGACTTCTACTGAATCTGATCAAATCTAACATAAACTGTATAGATGTGATTCATGCTGACTAACGTTGAAGTATACTTATAGTCAATGATAGGACAATAAACCTTGAAATAAATCATGTAGATAATAGAGGCTTAGTGAAGAAATGCAAATTGGCATTAAAATGTACTGATGCATCAGTTACAAATGTAGTAACAATGTCTTAAAGTTATGACAAATTTGATCCCTGGGAATAATATCAATCTATTTTAAGTAGATTCACTTATTTATAAGTAGAATGCACAGGTAATGAAATAGCTAGATTACATAATATCCTGACCACACTTTAATATGAGTTTGAGGCTCAATTTTCTCTAAGATTCTTATAATAAATAATTTTACTAATGCCTCTTATTTTGCCCTTTGTTAAGCAATCTATACCCTCTTGGCATTTTCATAATAAGGTAAAGTAAAGTGTTCTATTTTTATTTTTATTTTTATTTTTTTTTATTTTTTTATTTTTTTTTTAT